>NC_057805.1:127680953-127873943 GCF_018294505.1 Triticum aestivum | reverse complement strand
TGATCATAATCTGTCAATTGGTTTCTCTCTCAAACATTGTGTCTCGGTAGCCCCCTCGATATGTAGACTTCTCGCGCGCGCACAACTGTAGTGACGATGACGCTGAACCCAGTGTGCCTTGTTTTTACCGGCCTCATGTGATAGTTTTCACCCTGTTTTCTGTTAATTAACAAGGCAAACTTTTCTTTGTTACTACTAGTGAATCTGAAATCATTCGGGGCAGACATAAAATATATCACTTCAACCCAATTATCGCAGCAACTATTTTAAAAGAAATTAGCTAACTGCCCGTGCGTTGCACGAAACATCAAGATGCATTTGTATGAGTAGTTTATCTTGTGAGAGAAAAGGTTGAACGAGGGAAGGCCTTATTTGCGAACGTGGAGAGACGTGTGGGTATATTTTTGCAAAATTGCCATAGTTTCGTTCCTATCTATTAGATATAAATCCAACGGCCTATATTGCAGGATGGCACGCACACCATCATCACCAACTCTGTTTTCTACTCCCTCCGTCCGAAAATACTTGTCATCAAAATGGATAAAAAGAGATGTATCTAAAACTAAAATACGTCTAGATACATTTCCTTTTATCCATTTTGATGACAAGTATTTCCGGACGGAGGGAGTATTTGTCTATTTAGAGATTTCAACAAGTGACTATGACCGGACCTTACCAACATACTCAAAAAAGTAGTCCGTAATTTTGATGTTACCCTCTTTTCCTGGCGGTGCAGTGCCATCTGGATACCTCATAAATAAATCAAGGACAAATCTGACCCCTTCCTGAAAAGACATACGGAGCAAAATGAGTGAATCTACACTCTAAAATATGTCTACATACACATCCGTATGTGGTAGTCCATTTGAAATCTGAAAAAGACAAATATTTAGGAACGAATGGAGTATATATAAGAGTAGACATGGAGATATATCTCCAGCATGGTCTACAACAAAAATGTGTTGGGCTGGTTAGCGCCGGATGCTCGCAACGCGATGACATGAGTTCGAATTCTGTCTTTTAACTTTATATTTTTATATTATATATTACTCTACTTATTTAATATATACTTCTTTTGCTACTGTACTGACAATGGAACCCACAGAGTACTTAGAATACAAGATTAAGGATGGACTTGTTTCTTTTTAACTTTCTGTACGAAGCTGTAGCCACCCTGCAAGTCACGTGTACACTGTACATGCAATTAACTTTTTATAGAGGGACAATCATACATGCAATTAATTCAAATGGATTGGATGTCAGTCTATTATTTCCAGCATAAAGAGCATCTCCAATGGCAGCCGGCAAATTACCTCCCGCTTCCTTAAGCAGAGGACGACATCAAACGCCAGCGGCATACATTTTTACAACTCTAACCAACCAGATGAAGTTCGTGCAAACATGGACTGATTTCATATAAGCATGAAGGATTTCGTATAAAAAGCCGGATCTTCATATAAACATGATGGATTTCATTACATTTACATGACCTAAGAGGTTCCAATCCGGCTCTCTTCTATAATTAATACCCCCTCCGTCCGGAAATACTTGTCCTAGAAATGGATGTATCTAGACTTATTTTAGTTCTAAATGGCCGCCCGCGGATCCCTTTGTCTTCCTCATGTCCGTCAGACACTTGCGGGGTCGACGAAGCTCCTCGAAAGAGACGAAGCAGCAAAGAAACCACCTGAATCCGCGGTCGTCGCCTCGGCGGTGGCCTTCATGGGGCCCAAGTGGCGGCGGCCTCCAGTGTTCTACTTCTCCTCGATGATGGCGGCAGACACGGAGAAGCTGGCCACCGACTCGTCGCTCTCCACGCACCCGGCTTCTGTCTCTGCCTGCATGGCGCTGCCGCAGGCATGGGAGCCGCGCCCACAGGCACGGGAGGCGCGGCCACCGCAGACACTGGTGGTGCAGTACGACGCGGCAGCGACGGAGCCCGTACTGGCGTGTTAGCCGCCGTGCCGGCGTGGAGCAACTCGCCACTCCTCATCGAGCTGAACTGGAGCAGCGAGTTGCTGAACCACGCGTCTGCTTGGGGCGGCAACTGGCTCCATCGGGCCAAACGAGGTTGGTGAAGCACCGAGCGGCCTCGCCCATATCCGGAGGGCTCGGCGGGCCACCCAGCCGGGTAATATGCCGGAGAACGGCTCATCGGAAGCCATCGGAAGGGTGGAGAAAATGGTGAAGGAGGACATGGGGGAGCGGTGGAGGGGTGCGATTCTTGTCCGCTATCGGTCTGGCCTCGTGTAAATAGAGGGCGGACGGTAGGAGCTTGGCCGGCGTCTGGCCTCGTTTAAACTGAGGGCGGACGGGAGGAGCTCGGCCGGTGTTGCGTTTAATTCCGGCCCGCTCATGAACGGACGTGTGGCAGGAGTAGGATTCTCGGTTTGCATGCGGGTTTAACGGAGGGGTTTAATGGAGGCGTCGGGCGTGCAGCGGGCGGCGCAGTACTATTCGATTTGATAGCAGTAATGAGCCATCAAATCACAAAGGCCCTCGGCTCTCGTGAAACCGACCGAGCTAGACTGCCCCGCCCTCTAGCCTTTTAAAAAATGTATATACTCCACTTTTGTACAGTAGTAGTATCGATGGATTGCGCCATGGAGCAAAACTTGAAATTAAAAAAAAGGTGGTACATATAGAGAGCGCTCGTCGCCAAATTATGCATATAGTACTATTAAAAAGGCTTGTCACAATAATGGTGTCCAGCACAAGTGCACAACCCACCCCTCAAATAAAACTAAGCACCCTGGAATTCTTTGACAAAACTAAGCACCCTGAAATTCTTTGACAACTAAACTACTGGCTATATGATGTTGGCCATATATATTGTACGTATATAATGTGAAGAAACGAGTGGTAGTACTATACCAACTAAAAGATGAAATGTAAGAAATACTAGTATGTACGTACTGAACAGTTAAAGTAACAAGAAGAAACATAACATAGTTCTGCTGGGGGCTCAGCACAACACACCCCTCAAATTAAATTAAGCACACCTGAAATTAAACTTTGCAACTATTCCGGTAGACACTAAATTAGAACCACCAGGAGCAACGACACTGCCACATTAGTCGGAGTCCTCGTCCACGTCCTCGACTTCGTCCTTGTCCCTCTTCCTCTTGGCCGATACTTCTTTGCTTGAACCGCACACTTGGCTGTTGCTCTTCATCCAACCCTTCTAGATATTGAAGCAAAGGTAGCCATCCATTGCAGCGTAGTGGATGTGGTCTATATCTAGTACATTCTGCTGCCATGCATGACGATGAAACGTGTATGGAGGTTTCTCCAGTTTACCGTACGAAGGATGAACCATGGCTCCTGCCAGGGTCAGCATTGAAGGCTGACGAGAGGACACCAGCCGATTCTTCTGGAGGTCGAAGGTGTTGTCTACAACGAGGCCTATCCGACGCAGGACTTCTTTCTCATTACCAAAGTCTACAGTAACGAATTTGACTAGGTTGCTCTCGAGGAAGTCCTTAAAATCCTGGCACTCAACGTCGGCATGGCATATGTGGTAGAGCAAGCATAAGTCATGCACGCAAACCTGGATCATGGCGGGCTTCTTCCTCTCTTCGTCCTTTAGATCCTTCTCTCGTCCCAGGACTGTGGTGTACTCAACATCTAGCCCAGCGACCCACTCATCATCTGAGTCTTCGAACATGCGTCTGAAGCGAGAAAGGCATCCTTTCACCGTCGCGGAAGAACGGGTGTAGATGACGTCGAACTCATCGCCGGTGATGGTTGTAACCTTGTACTCACCGCCGATCGGGGAGATTTGGGACGCCATGGATTTGGGAGGAGGGTTAGGATTAGTGGAACTACCGTAATGTGAATGGACGGGATGACTAGGAGCGAACCGCCGTAGTATTGAAGGACGTGCGGGGACGAGTAGGAGCGACCTGCCAGCGTGCGAACGGCAGGGTAGTGGCTTTCCATTCTCCCATGATACGGGCTTCCGAGAGCCCTTGGATCTGAGATCGAATGGTTGCATGGCGTGATTCTAGACCTATGGGTGAATATCCTATCCTGGAGGATTATTCTGCAAATTTTCAGCAACTTAGCATGCGACCATTTGATCTCAGATCCAAGGGCTGCCAGCAGCCCGTATCATGGTCGCGCCTACCACGACCGTCGCGTCGCTCCTGCGGTCGCGCCCTTGGAGATTTAACACAGTGCGTTAGGCTATCTGATGTTGGCATGTCATACATAGTCATCACTTAGTCACTCATACTACAACAAGGTTTTGGCTATAAGGTTGGCTATAAGTGTATTTTTTTACTTCTCTCTATCTCTTTCTTCGTACTCCCTCCGTCCCATAATATAAGAACGTTTTTGACACTAGTGTAGTGCCAAAAATGTTCTTATATTATGGGACACAGGGAGTACTAGTATTTATTGCATTGCCAAGGAGTGACCTCTTCCAATGAAATGGTGTTGCTAAGTTTGCTTCATTTAATTAGCTATAGACTCAAAATTGTCTTTTCACCTAGGTACACGCGCTTAGCACCGTTTCTTCCTTGGGTCACCAAACTAGTCTCTCTCTTCTTGATTAAGTTGCCACATCAGACTTTATGCCTATGTGGCAAGCTTAAGCACCTGTAGGAGCAAGTAAGTACAATAGTGCGCTTTACATGGCATTTTTGCATATGTGGAGGAAAGAGAGGCACGGAAAAAGTGGAGGAGTGGGCTCTCATGCAAGAGCCAGCCTCTACTACATGGTGGAGCATTGGGAGAGACACCTGTATGGAGGTGGTCAGGAATCGGGAGACTCACGCCGGTCGTAGCGCCGCAGTTAAAATGATAATGGCAAGTCAAATCACGGGGCCCCACCTGTCCAGCAGTAACTCGCTGTCAAATCACACAGCCCTACGTTTGCAGCAGCCTACTCCCTCGTCTTCTCGCGTCTCTGTCGAACCGACTAGGCGGAACTGCCCCGCCTACCGTGCAGTATACTCCCTCCGTCTAGGTGACCAAGGTGGAGAGGAAAACGAGAGAACTTAATGTTTAGTATTTGCTAAGGATGGTTGTAATGGTACTAGTCTTAGCAATTTTGATGAGGTATCATAGAATTAAATGAAGAAAGAGAGAGAGTTGAGTACTATGTGTCATACATGGCAATAAATAAAGTACTACATGATACTAATATATGATACATGGCGCAGGAGTACTAAGTATTATTAATACAGTTTTTCTAGAACTCCTCTAGATGAGATATAATTTGGTCTCATTCATCTTTTATAGCCATTGGATGTGATGCTATATAAGATGCGTGTGTGCTTACGTGCGTTGTATTTTTTCTTGTGCAACGAACTGACCACTGCATGTCATGTTTGATAGTCTCAAGTCATTAAAAGCATACAAGCCCCACATCTCTTCTTGGTTGATTCCTCTATTTATGTCAAAAAATAAGAAACAACATGAGAGTTAATGCACCACGCCTATGTGTTTACTATTTGGTTTTCGTAAGATGACTTAATACTCACCTAGACGGAGGGAGTATTCGATTTGACAGCGGGCGGCGCAGTTCCCGATACGGCTTTAATGCAGACGAGGGAGGGAGTAGCGGTTCCCGATATGTTGAACGGCCAATGCATCCTCCTTCAATTAATGCATGAGGGAAGTAATGGGAGGAGGTCCAGGAAAAGAGGCTACACGATGTGAATGCAACGCAGTTTGCCCTCATTGCCCTCATATAAAGGCGTCCCTCCATTCCAATGCATCTACCACATCGTACACACCTAAGCATTTGCCTAAGAACCTACACTAAGCACAAAAGAGCTCACTCCGGACCCATGGCAGCGATGCGCGTGAGCGGCCAGCGGCGGCGCCAGATGGTCCACGACGCCGGCCTGCGGCATGGCGCCGAGGATCGTCTCCAGACGATGTTGGAGACCGGCTGGTGGATGGCCGCCGTCGATGCCAACTACGACTCTCAGCTGGACCAGATGATCGTTTCCACCAGCAACAAGTTCACCGTTCTCAAGAAGCTCGCGGACGACATCGCCGTACTCCTCCAGCCCGCGCGCCCGGGCTCCTCATTGCCTGCCACCCTAATCGGCCTCCATGGTCGGAACCTCTTTCAAGCACTGGTGGCCCTGCGACTACCCGCCGACGCCATGAAGAATGTCCACCTGGAGGTCGCGCTCGCCGCGAGGCGCCTCGCCTGCAAGAATTCGTCGACCTATACATCCACGTGTACGAGCAAATCATGTACATAGGTATCTACAAGGCCAGTGAGGACGCTACGACGTTGGCCTTCCTCAACCGGCTGGAAGCCTTGGATGCCTTTGCTGAGAAGCACCTCGACCTCGCCACAAAAGCCGCCGCTCCTTAGCCGCCGATCGGTGGCCCGGCGCACTAAGTTGAGGAGGAGGTCGTACGTTTGTGGATCCATCTTTCTTCTTGCCTTCTGTAACCACCACTGCGATCGCATCATCGTGGCCTTAATTCTTATTGTGCTGTTGTATTCTCGTTCCAGTCAATACCGACATGTGCGATCCCTTTGCTTAATTATATGCATCATTGTAACTAGTACTCCATCCGTAAATTTATAAGTTGTGCTTACCTTTTCCATCAACTTCGTGCAACGCGCGGGCATCTTGCTAGAAACACTAGAATATGTCTATGTAATCCGTATGTGGTAGTCCATTTGAAATCTCAAAAAAGACAAATATTTAGGTACGGAGGGAGTAATATATTAGGAGATCAAAACAATAGTGATTTCTTTCAAGTTTGTGAACAAATACTACTATTCTACTACTTAGGATCCGTCGCAACGCACGGGCACATTGTTGGTAAAAGGAAAAGGCCTGCCGCATTCGCGTCGCACCCCCACACGCCCAGGAATCGGGAGTACAGCACGGCCCGTCCGGCACGGCACATAGCTTAGGGAGGCGTGTTGCCTAGCATTTTCACTTTCATGTGGGACCGCCGTTGAGCAAACCGACACCCCGCCCGCCGCCGGGTTGTAAAACAGAAATGAGGGGAAGATCTAGCTGTAGCACGGAAGCCAAGAAATTTGGTGTCAGACGGGGCTCGTTGATAGAGTAGGAGCATTCCGTACTAGTACTACTCCTACTAGTACCAAGTTTGTACTCCTAATACTATATTACTAGTACTACCACTATAAAACTAGTAGGTATGTGCACAACACAACATCGTAGGAACAAAAAACGGGAAGATCTTGTTTTGGGTGATTTCTCTTTTTTTCAATCAACGTAGTATGAATAATATGATGTGGGGGGCACCCATGAAGCTTATGTTGCTTGGTTGCATGGCTACGGAAGGTTAGAGAAAAATAAATAGATAATGTGTTTAGAGTGCACTCCACTAAATAGATATACTTTGGATCCATTGCAACGGACCGGCACATCTATATCTATACCCCCTATATAGTGTGTGAAAAACTTTGAAAGTTGGTCGTTGGATGAAGCCAATCTGACGGTACAAAGATGGCAAATCCGAGCACTACTGGCCGTTGGATATCATCCACCAGATTCTGCCACATGTATAATCTAGAAGACTCCATGGTTGAACTTAATTCATGACTAACTTTGCCACAACTAAGCTTAGGCAAAGTTATTAGTTCTTAAAAATGAGAGCCACAAGTTGGCAAGCCTAAGGGAATCTTGCCACATTTTTGGTGTGTATCTCATGTGGGGCCTTAGTGTGGCTTGCCTAAGGTGTGGCTTGAACCAAACACTCACCTAAGTTAATCAAACTTGCCTAACCTTACATTCCACCAAATTTTGCCACATGTTAGAATCCAGAAAGCTCCACATGTGGAAGCATAATGCACAAACCACCAGAATCTCATGCGTGCAATGCACGTCTACCTTACTAGTACTAGTTGGTAGTAGTAAGAAACAAATTCCAGTTTTGGCACGAGCTCGTACTGCGGGAGCACCACAAGGCCTGCCGCAGGAGTTACATTTCCCTCTCGGGGCCCACAGGACCGAACTTCAGTGGCTTAGTGCCCGGCCTACGAGTCAATGACATGCGGACCTTAAATGCGGCTGGCCCACATGTCATTCTCATGGTGGTGGCGTGGTTCGCGACTCACTCGTTCGAGATGAACCGGCCGGTGGTGGCATGGCCGTGGTGAGGGTGCCACAGCTGGGCGTCGTGGCGTTACGAGGCGTAGATGGCCACACCAGCGGGTACTACCTGTAGTACATAAGTACTCTAGCTGAGGATTGATGACCGGGACGAAATGTGTCACAGCCGCTGGATGAAAATTCGATGGTGCGGGAGTTCGGATCGGAGCACAGCAGCGGAGCAGGCAAACCGCGTCCAATCGGGTGTGTTTGTGGTAGAAAGTTGATGGTCGCCGCAGTTCAGCTGGCCCGCATGTCATGCACACAAAGGCAGAGGAGCGGTGGGGCCGAGAGGGATGAGGGGCACGTCAGGGGGATGAGGATCCCCTGACACGAACAATGCTACCATTCTGTCACTGACATGTGGGACCCATAAGCGTGGGTCCCACCTGTCAGCGAAGGAAAGGCGGGGCAAGGCAGTGATAGCCACGTCAGAGGATCCATGTCCACGTCGGGGGACGTCATGCCGTGGGTTGGAGCGGCGTCGTGGGAATCGCGTGTGGGTGTGTCAGTGGTAGAAACAAGAAACGTGATGGTCGTCGTGGTTCAACTTCCATGGACAAGCTGTCATGTCTGCTCACACATGTATATCAAAACTAGAGTGTTTATATTTCAAGCACGTGAACAAGTATTATTCTACTACTTTGGATCCATTGCAACGCACGGGCCAGCACATTGGTAGTAGTATTGTCCATCTCTATCTCTAGAGGCCTTCCCTCGTTCATCCTTTTCTCTCACAAGATAAACTACTCATACAAATGCATCTTGATGTTCCGTGGAACGCACGAGGATGTTTCCTTGGGGGTCTCTCCAGCGCGGCGTGGCCGTAGTTGCAAGTTGACGCCCCTTGAGATGCCGACGTTGAGGGGCACTCGGATTTCCTCCGATGAGCAGGTAAGATGAGTTTGATCACGTAGTAAATGCATTCTAAAGACTACTTCCGTTTCCATTTCCTAATTCTCCCCCTGCCCACGGTTTCACAGGTTAGGCTCGGTGCGAGTGGAGATTGGCTTGCATATGTACGGGAGGGTACCAACATCAATTTGCACAACATTTACAACGGTGACACCGTTCCCGTAGAACCTTTGTCCAACATTGGGATCAGCCATGCAACGGGCCACCACATGAATTGGTACGATGGAACCACGGTGAGATTGAATAAGATAGCACGAACCTTGCACATGGCGGTCAAAGGCGGACCATGCTGTCTGCGGCCGATTTGTTTCCTACGAGTAGGAAGACGATGTGCTCCTTTCTAACCGCATCTTTGCGGTGACAAACCAGGGGACTTATTTTGTATGGGACACATCCTACGATATACTCCCTCTCTCCCAGTTTATTTGTATTGAATCTTTTCATTTTATAAGTTTCAAATTCAAATTTAGAGCTCCCCATCACATGTTGAGATTACAATGTCCATTAAATCGTTGCGTGCATGTATAGTAAAGAAACAAATCTCGAGTTTGGCATGAGTTCGTGCTGCGGGAGCACCACAAGCCCTGGCGCATGAGTTACATTTCCCTCTTAGGGCCGTCGGGACTGAGCTTCAGCGCCTTACTACACCTACCTTTGAGTCAATAACACGTGGACCCGATAGGTGACTGGTCCACATGTAATGCTCTTGTAGGCAGAGGGGCAGTGGGGCCAAGAGGGGTGAGCCGCAGGTCGGGGGGCGTGTGGTTTCATGGGTTCGAGCGGCGTCGTGGGAATCGCGGGTGGCTGTGGTAGAAACTTGATGCTCGCCGCATTTTAGGTGGCCCACATGTCATGCACACAAAGGCAGAGGGGCGGTGCGGCCGAGAGGGGTGAGGCGCACGTTGGGCGGCGTGGTGCCGTGGGTTGGAGAGGCGTTGTGGGAATCGCGAGATGAAACGTGATGGTCGCCGTAGTTGAAATTCCATGGACAAGCTGTCATGTCTACGGACACATGCACTGCATACCGATCACTGGAAGGAGTAGCAGAGAAAGCTATATATGCGGATAAATAGTTCCTTATAGTCAAGAGGACCCACGCTACTACTCTGTTCCAAAGACATGCACACCATCGAAATAGTCCATCTATATCAATATACACCGAGAGGGGATAATTTTTTTTACAAGAGAGTAAATAGTTCATCCATCCATAATGCCCTCCTGCTGGTGCAGCCTTTTCTTCTTCTTCTTCTTCTTCTTCTTCTTCTTCTTCTTCTTGTTCTCATTCTCTGTGGGAGACGGCTTCGCAACAAGCTCTTTGGACCTTGCAGCTATCTCGAAACTCACACGAGCATCGAGGGCAGCATATTTTATTCGCTCGTACGTCAAGGGATAATTCTCCCATCCAGACGACCTTAATGCCACCGTCTCGTCACCCTTCTGAAGATTTGTACCGAGCACAAAATTTGCTACGTCGAATAGGGATGGTGTCTGTTTATCACAATCTTCTACAGGAATTTTGATTCTGGTTTGTAGGTCAGCGATGCTTTTCAAATCAAGGTTGTACGGCTCCAGCTTCTGTTTATCCCCTTCGATGGCTGCCCCACAGAAGTATACGTCCTCCTGAGACAAGAAATCGTGAAGCTCACCTGGTATGGAGGGCGAGTGTATGATGTGGTACACCAAAACATCATCTTCGAGGCACAGCTGAAGGACGGCGGCGCGCTGGATCTTCCCAGGGGCACGCTCCGTGTACTCTGCGTCGAGACCGATGACCCTCGTCTCTACCTTTTCGAGGGAGTTGGATACATTGTTGATCCACTGCCGAACAACCCTTGGGTGGATGGTGACGGTGGCAACTATGCGCATCGAGCCTTCGACGAGGACATGTTGGACGCTAAAAACCTGCATCTCGATCTCTTTCGCCATTTGGAACTGCTGGAACGGAGGGCTATGGTTTGGAGAATTAGGATTAGATGGCTAGTCTAACTGAAGTAGTAGATGATTATTTAAAGAGGTTAAAACAATGTGAACACAGTGGGGTTTGGATGCAAATGAAGACGAAGGGGGTGAAGAAGCCGAGGAGAATAGGTTCCCGATGGAGAAGTAAATGGGAGAAGTGGCGTGCAGGCAGTTGATTAGACGGCTAGGTAGACTAAACGAAAAGGCTATGCGGGTAGACTGATGAGTCGTACCTGTTCGTGTACGTGCCCATCCTTCCTGATAGGTGGGACCTATGCAAACAAATAAAAAATGTGTCGTAGTTTTATTTTATTTTTGAGCGCGTGAGTGGGAGACACAACATTCTCTGGTTAAGGAATACTCCCTCCGTTTAGGTGAGTATAAGTCACCTTATGAAAATCAGGTTTTCCCAAAACCTTTAGGCGTGGAGCATTAACTTCCTGCTCGATCCCCTCCCAGCCTCGTTAGCCAGCGTTCTCTTCCTCTGCTGTCGTGTTCTACCTTTCCATTTTTCCTCTTCTCAAGTGTGGAACGATCTGCATGCCGTCCTTGATGCACCAGAACGACCACTGCATGCATCGCGGCAGGGCGTTGATTGGGCATGCACGAGAATTTGGTTCTGCTCGCAATATGGATGATACCTGAACGATGAAGTGAACAGGCATGCTAGCACGGGAGACCTATTTCCGCTATACAATACTGGAGTACTCATGTTCCTACTACTAGTAGTAGTAGTAGTAGTAGTACAACTGTGGTACACTTGATGGTCAAAATACTATTCATCTGGTCCTCACAGTGAAGTGACAACACCCTGCGCCTGACACTAGTCCAGGCGGTGTGTTCGGGTTACCAAAGTCAGCCTCACCCTGTGCACTATGCAGTTTGTCACCGCCGCTGTACAGCACATTGGCGCCTCGCCTCGTCTCCCTCTCCACTCCCATAGCACCACTCCATCTCCATCTCCTTCTCCGTCTCCGTCTCCGTCTCCATCTCACTGTGCCCCCGTGTACCGTCGCCTCACTCGCCTCCCCCAGTACCACTATTCCCTCGCTAGCCGCTCCAGCACCGACATCCTTCTCCCCCGTAAATCAAGCCCCCTTCCAAACTCCACCATGGCTGAACGCGAACCGCGCAGCATCCATATGAGCCGCGATTGGAGCAATCTCTCCAGTGACATCCTCGACCTCTGTTGTTCGTGTATGGATATGTTGAGCGCCCTGCGGCTGGCTGCATGCTCGAGGGACATGCACACAGCCATCGTCGAAGCGAGGCCTAAGCTTTTCAAGACACCCTGCTTGCTGCTATCTGGTCTTGCGAGATTGGCTCACCATGATACGGAGGCATGCATGATGCCCCTCGACTTCAATCCGATCTCCATTAGCCGAAACTTCTTTGCAGGTATGTAGTGGGTCGCCGTACATCATTTCCCTCGACATTGATCCGATCACCATCGCCCGAAACTTCTTGGCAGGTATGTACTGGGTCGGCATGAACTCCCACTGGATGGCTGCCTTCAGAGAAGACGGTAAAAAGTTGGTGCTCGTGAACTTCCAGACCTCCCATGAGATTATCCTTCCTCCGTTGGATTATATAGAGTATTACCATCGTGGTCCAAGTCATCTAGATTACTACGTCAGTTGGACGGACCTTGTTTTGCAGAAGATTGTAATCTACCAAGTGCCCACACGACATGCGAATTAAGCAGACTTCAAGCTAATTACCTTGTTCGACAGCGGACTCGCCTATCTTTACGCCGGTGCCTTCTTTAGCTGGAGACAACTCGGCTCGCAGTGGATCATCGTCAAAGCTGATGCACACTTCTGTGATGCTATTGCACATAATGGCATCATCTACGCGATCGACAAAGCAGATGGCACCACGTATTGCTGGGACGGCGCGTGTAAGTTGTTTCCGGCTCATGTTAATGATGACACCATGACACTGTTTGAACTTTTTGTGATGATTGGCATATCCCTGTTTGAGCAGAATTTGAGTAGAACTATGGCAATGTATTAGAGACGCCGTAAATCAGCTATATTTGGAATGAGTTAATTCATGCGATTGTGACCATGTCATTACAGCCAATTTGTACCCTGAATAATCAAACGGTTAGGAATATATGGATATTATCCTTATTTTACAGTAATCTATATACTACTACTAAATATGAGTGTGTATCAATGGCCATGTTAGTTTCCTCATTTTCATGATGTAGAAACATGCACCACACTGTTGGTTTCATCTAACCATACATTAGGGAAGTAAATGTGCATATGGAGAACTCTATATTTGGAAGTAGTGAAATCCTGCAATGCTTACCATGTCTACATACCTATATTCGCCCTTCAGCAATCAATGGCTAGAATAATATCCTCACAAAAAATTTGCCCACAGAACACGAGTATATAACAATGCATGGTCTGTTAGTTACCTTGAAGAATTTGTTTGTGAGGACAGAACATGATTACTCCCTCCGTTCCCAAATATTTGTCTTTCTAGAGATTTTAACAAGTGACTACATACGGAGCAAAATGAGTGAATCTACACTCTAAAATATGTCTACATACATCCGTATGTTGTGTCTATTTGAAAAGCCTAGAAAGACAAATATTTGGGAACGGAGGGAGTACATAACATGCATGACATGGTAGTTTCCTGTGAAGAATCGATTGCGAGATAACATGAGTATAACCATGCATGGCACTTCTATATTTTCGAACCCAGTATACATTTCCCTGTATTTTCCTCCCAGTTCCAACAGGGACATATCAATGTTGTTTCTTGCATTATCCTACTCATACTCTGAACAATGCTGATCTTACATTAACAATGCCTGTCCTTTTTGATATGATGCAGTGTCCCTACAGTTACTGCCCTTTGTAATCACACCACCTTTGCCAAAAAACAGGGAAGCACAACTGGTTCCTCGCTCGATCAGACGACGACAAAAGACTGATGATCATTCGGACACATGAGCCAGAAAAGTTATATTGCAAAAACCCCACTGTATACAAGCACCGTGTAATACATGAGTATCCGGACAGTGGTTGTTACGTCTATGAGCAGGATACCAGCTTGTTGGGGCCTTTAGGATTTTTTAGTTGGAGGCGGGTAAACAGCCTTGGTTCACACTCTCTGTTTCTCAGACTCAATTATCCGATTAACCAGGAGATCACCGTTGGCAAGGACCTTGATGGCAGAGAGGCTCTGTTTGCTATGGAAAACTGTGTCTACACGGCGAGCCCTAGGAGTTCGGGAGCAAACTCCCCTGATTGTCAACGATATAGCCTGCAGCCAAAAGAAGGTGAGAATGACAAAGGCATCCGGATTAACTTTGATCCTTGGATGTCTCAATTACGACAGGCAGTGATGTGGTTCAAGCCTTCAGGTTGATAGGTAATTGGGCTGTTGCATCGAAAGGGTGGAGTACTGGTGTCTCCGGATCACTGGTCGCTGAAGCGGGGCTACAAATTATGATGGTGTTGGATCATCTCTTCGAATGACTTTGTTGTCTTTGCTGCTGGCTCTGGATGCGTAGTTCTTTCTTTTGTTATGCATATTCCTTGTCATTTGGTCATCCTCGTCTATGTCACTCTTACTATGTAATAGTTGCTTCTGTTTAGAATGTCATTCTCGTCTGGATCATGAGAGTCTGAGCGCTGCAGATGGGTGCATTTTGGTGGTGTAGCAGGACTTCTTATCAACTATCATGTCTTGCTGTTTATGTCAGTAGTAGTCACTAGTCAGTGTTTGAATGTTGTATATATCGTTGTTTCGAACTATTTATTATCTCGAACTACTGGTGGGCTAAATGAGGGCATCACCATTCTCCAGTGTTCAGAGTATATCTCCTTTTTTCAAGTTATATAATTTGAGCTCAGTGTCTTTTCGATGATGTACACTTGTTTGGGCCAGTGAGGTGTCGTTGAATATGGGCCGAGTAGTAACGCAATGCCAAACAGGTCAATTATGACTCTCAGGCCGGGCTCCCAAAAGATCCTAAAAAAAGGCCAGGCTCTCCAAAAAAGAAAGAATAAGGACTCTTAGGCCGACATGTGGGCGCCACCGGTGTTTTCGTGCGCTTGCGCGCCGAGAGCATATTGGTGCATGCTCGAAATTCATGCTACCTTTTCATCCCCAGTCTCCCGCCCCTCCCCCACCTCTGGAATCTCGATTCCTACTCCAGTTCCCCCAAATCCCCCTCCTGTACTCCCTGTACTCAAGCGCACTATCATGTCGCCGGTCAACGCGGATCTCCGAGCCGGAGATCCTGAGGTCCGTCCTACCTTCGGTCGCTGCGTGCTGTCGCTCAACAGTGGCATGGCGGCGCTTGACGACCAGTTTGCCGGCAAAATGCTGATGGTAACCATCAACGGTGACCGGCCTCCTGTCTCGCCGGACGACCTTGTCAAAGCTTGGCATTGCGCACGGCATCCAAATAAGTGACTTGCTCGTCGAAGTCTGTCCGCCACCGGCTAATTTCTTCGTCAGGTTCCGGACAACTTTCGACTGTAGTCGTGTGTTCGAATCTTCCCGGCGTTTGTTCTGCGATGGCGGGCTGGTGAGCTTTGATCGGTGGCACCCAGGATGGGGCTCGGTGCCCTCTGAGCTTGAGTTTTTAACAAAGCTTACCTTCCACGGCATGCCTCGACGTGCTTGGAACAGCGAGTCCATGAACGAGCTTATCAACGACCTTGGAGGTGAGCTCGTAAGTATGTTTGTTCCTCCAGACAGCTGGGCTCTGACGGTTATGGCATGGATGAAGAAGCCGTCCACCATACCGAAGGTGATTGGTGTTGAGATACCGGTGCAGGAACCGGGGTTGTACTATTCATCGCCACCAAGGCCGCCATGGACCACGTTAGGGATGTACCTGTATCGAGTGTTCGTGCATGTCGAAGAAGTGGTCAATCCATCAATCAAAGTCCTGCCGCCGCCGCTGGTGCCAGGGTCCGTCGACGACATCCATTACAGGAGTCAACGTCAGACTTTCCGCGTTTTGCTCGGAACGATGGATGGCACAGGGCCTACTCTATCGCGCGGCGGAGGCCATTGCTTCTTTGGGAGAAGAGGCATGGCTGGCTGCCTGGATGTGCTCTAATTTGAGGTAACAACTGAATCTTGTCAGATACTAGTTAAATCCGAGCTATGGGTGTGAATCACTGATATGCTAGTACATTTGATTGTGACATGTTCTAATTATGTACCTGAACTTTTTTTAGAAAGGGTTGTACGTCAACTTAATGTGCTAGCAGAACTTATTGTGTTATCTGTTTGTTTTCTTTGCACAACATTCAAGATATTTCCCCGTCATTGATAAAGACGATGAACCGTTATGTACGACTTCGTTGGTTTCAACATAGCCCTTCCCGTAGCGATCCACTGCTTCCATCCTGATTGTGCTGCCTGCGTGAAATTTAGTATGCAAGTTCAGTGTGCTATGATGTTCTATATGATTGTGTCAACTATATAAGTTTTTACTGAGCATCAGCAATGCATATGGCTGAAAGATGTATTTACGAGTATCGACCGATGGGTCTCTCTCTCTATCTCTCTCTCTCACACACACACACACACACGCACACACACACACGCGCACACGCACAAGTGGGACCCGTTGAATTATTTATTTGCTCGTGACAGCTTTTAATTAGGTTCCACTGTAATCTAACTTTTTTCTTAAGTTATTAATTGAGCTCAGTGACTTCAAAAAGTTGTACAGAAGCCTTGTTTGGGCCTTTCCGGCGTCGCTGAATGTGGGCTGAGTAACCATGTTAGGTTGTACTGTACTACACAGGCCTTTTTTCAACATCAGCAATGCAACTGGGCCGACAGTTGTACACAATATCCGGGTCAACTTGTTATTCTCCACCCCGCTGGGCTGCAAACTTTCCTAGGAGGTATGCATTAGGCTTAACAAGAAAATGGACTTTAAGAAATAATAAATGGGATGTAATTATAATAACTGGACAGTTACTATGCACCAAACACGTAAATAGTTTGAAAAATATATTATTTTTGAAATTTGAAAATTTTCATTTCATTACTTGTTGCGCGCGCAATATTTCATTGGATTTTAACGTAATACAACTTTATTTTGAAATTATATTTAACCTGACTAGAAATTTCTGATAAAAATATTTCGGATCCCATCAAAATGTGGGAATTTTTTTTGAATTCTGTTTTGAGCGGTTGTTTGAAATTATTAATCGTTGTCCTAGCTAGAAGTTGGGTTGTACTTTTAACAAACTGTAAATGGGCTGTAGTAAATTCCATTAGAATTAAAAAATGGGCTATACATTCTTACAAATCACAAATGGGCTATATGTTCTCTGCCAAATCCGAGCTGTGGGCCTACTAAGTTGACGCGTACCAAGGGCTTTGTCAACTTAGTCAATATAAACGGTTCTAGCTGCAGTGATCGTACGATGTCCATCCAACGGCCGTAGTGCTTCTTCAACCTCTGGTCTTCTTGCTTCAGCCGCCCAAAGCAGCGCCGGTCGTGTCGCGTGCTCCTGCCTCCCGTGGCCGGCTGTGATGCCGCGGAGACCTCACCGCCCCGTACTACTCCCATCGTTGGCCAGGCCATCCCTCTACTCACCCACACCCCCTGTTATTCTGCGGCGACGGCAGCCTCACACCGCAGCCGAACCAGTGAACCCTCGTACTCCTCTCCGCGCGGGCTTCCGCTGCTGCGTCTTCCCCGGCTCCGCGTCGTCCCATTCCTAGGCCTCGCCGTCGTCCAGACCACCGCCCTGGTGCTCTCGGCGCGGCGTGGTCAACATGGTCAACGACCGACTTCCATCGGAAGAGTACTGTACGTGGAGAGGCTGACAGCTGGGTCCAGGCGGCCGCAAGGAAGTGCCTCCTTATTATGCGCAAAATAATTATTCCTCCACCTCACAGCAGGGACCCACCGGACGAGCCACCTTATTTCGCGAAAAAAACGTTTTCCCCCTGACTGCTGGGACCCACCGGATGGGCCAGCGTATTTCGTGAAAAAAACGTTCCCCCCGCTGTCAGCTCGGACCCACCGGAAGTGCCTCCTTATTACGCACAAAAAAACGAATACTCCCCCTGCTAGCTGGGACCCACCATGGTGGGAGGCTGACTTGTGGGCCTACTAAGTTGACTGGGACGGGGCCCTTTGCCAACTTTAGTCAATATGAACGATTCTAGCTCCAGTGACCGTACGATGTCCATCCAACGGTCGTAGTGCTTCTTCAACTTCTGGTCTTCTTGCTCCAGCCGCCCAAAGCAGCGCCGGTCGTGCCGCATGCTCCTGCCTCCCGTGGCCGGCTGTGCTGCCGCGGAGGCCTCACCGCCCCCTGCTATTCCCACCGCTGGCCAGGCACTGCGGCGACGGCAGCCTCACACCGCAGCCGAACCAGTGAACCCTCGTACTCCTCTCCACGCGGGCTTCCACTGCCGCGTCTTCCTCGGCTCCCCGTCATCCCCTTCCTAGGCCTCGCCGTCGTCCAGCGCCCTGGTGCTCTCAGCGCGGCGTGGTCAACGTGGTCAAGGAACGACTTCCATCGGACGTGGACTGTACGTGGAGAGGCTGATAGCTGGATCCACGGCCGCAGCAAGGAAGTGCCTCCTTATTACGCGAAAAATAATGATTCCTCCACCTGACAGCGGGGACCCACCGGACGGGCCACCGTATTTCGCGAAAAAACGTTTCCCCCTGACTGCGGGGACCCACCAGCTACATCTTCGCACGCAAGGAAGTGTGTCCGGGCCAAAAAAACGATTCGCCCCCCTGACTGCTGGGACCCACCAGCTACATCTTCGCAGGCAAGGAAGTGCCTGACTGTCAGGACCCACCTGGTCGAAGCGTACGTAGCATTGTCATTCTGGTCGCGAACGTGTACGTACATACTAGTCGATGTAGAGGCGCGCACGTGTCGTAGTAGAGGCGCGCACGTAGCATGTACACGTACGTACAGCGGCCAGTGTGCAAGAAAGAAAATACGGCCACGTACGTACAAACGGGCAGGGTCTCGAACGCCTACTCGCGCATACGTACGGCCAGGGCTCGTGTACATGGCTGGGTCGGAACGGAGAAACAGCGTCATCGTCGTGTTCATGGGGAGCCAACCAGCTGGGTCAGAACGGAATGCGTCGTCGTGTTCATCGGGAGGGCTTGGACGGAACAACCGATGGAAACGAGGCCTGGCGTACCGCAGAACGGAGGAAACGGCCTTCTGTTCGACCGGGCACGTTTGAAACGGGATCCTGTTCATCGGGAGGGGTCTGGCGTACCGCAAAACGGAGGAAACGGACCTCTTACGGTCGAAACGGGGGTCCTGTTGATCGGGAGGGGTGTGGCGTACCGCAAAACGGAGGAAAGGGACTTGTGTTGGAGTGCTACAGTCGAAACAGGGGTCCTGTTCATCAGGAGGGGTGTGGCGTACCGCAAAGCGGGACTCCACGGGACACTATTCATCTCCACCGTCGACTCCCTCCAGCCTCCATGGGCTACTGTTCATCCACCGTCGACCTCCTCCAGCCTCCACCTGCGACTGTTCATCCACGGGCTCCTGTTCATCCAGCCTCCACCACGCGCTACTCCACCGGCTACTGTTCAACCAGCCCTCTCCATGGGCTCCTGTTCAACCACCCCTCCACGGGCTACTGTTCAACCAGCCCTCCACCGTCTACTGTTCATTCTGCCCTCCACGGGGTGGTCCTGTTCATCCTACCCTCCATGGGGTCCTGTTCATCCAGCCCCAACCAGCTCGATCGATCAGGGTCCTGTTCATCCAAAGGCAACACCACGGGGTCCTGTTCATCCACCCCCACCGGGAACTGTTCATCCAAACCCCCCCAGCAACGCTCACTGTTCATCCAGAGGCAGCATCGATCGGCTTCAGTTAGCAGCAGTAGCGAAGGAATCGCTCGATCGGGTTCAGTTAATAGCCATCGATCGATCGCTCGGGTTCAGTAATGCGTAGCCTGCAGTGCAATCGCTCGGGTTCAGTTAGAGCCCAACGCCTCGCTCGGGTTCAGTTAGAGCCAACGCCTCGCACACACGCGCATACGTGTACGAGAGAAACGAGCATCGCTCGGCCCCCGACCTCCCACCGTAACCGGGAACTCCCCAAAATTTTCCTCGCCCTCGCTTCGACCACTGTTTTTTTTGTCATGGACGGCCCAAAGAATGTCATGCAGCTGCGTCTCCGGCCCGCCCAGGACGAAAAGCCCATTTTCTGTCATGATTTTTTGTCATAGAAGTAGGAGCCCACCACATCTATGATGATACCGGGTTTTGTCACAATTATCGTCATAGAAGTGTCATATGTATGACAGAAAAAAATTCGTTCGGCCCAAAATGTCACGGATGTGTCTTTTTTTTGTAGTGTCTCACTCTCGTAAGTGACCGTGAAGGGATTGACAACCCCTTTATCGCGTTGGTTGCGAGGTTCTTATTTGTTTGTGTAGGTGTGTGGGACTCGCGCGTGGCCTCCTACTGGATTGATACCTTGGTTCTAAAAAACTGAGGGAAATACTTACGCTACTTTACTGCATCACCCTTTCCTCTTCAAGGGAAAACCAACGCAGTGCTCAAGAGGTAGCACCGGCTTGCTTAAAAACCCAGGAATCTCTGTTGGTATGATTGGCTGGTTTGTGCTGGGTGCCATGGATTTGGCACGGACGGTCAAGGATGCGGTCCATGCTAGATGGTCCCTGATTGTTTCTTTGGTACGGCTTTTTCTGCTGACCGGACTTGGAGCCGCTGAATCTGGCGTTTACAGCAGTTTCGTCGGTGTTATCGCCATTGCTTTGGCGTTTGTTTCTGCTACGTCGGAGCATGTTGTTGCTATTTTTGGCCTCGGAGGGGCCTGCCTCGCTGGCCGTGTTCTTACTACAAGCCAGCCAGCTGTCCTCGCCCGCACAAAAGTGGGTCATGAGGGCCGTGAGGGCGGCCATGGACTTCGGCTTTTCTTGGCCGAGGTGGCGGGCGAGCCATTCGTCGCAAATGCTATGTTTAAAGGCCGCTAGGGCTTCTGCATCCGGACAGTCGACTATCTGGTTCTTTTTAGTTAGGAACCTAGTCCAGAATTTCCTGGCTGACTCCCCGGGCTGTTGAACTATGTGGCTTAAGTCATCGGCGTCCAGCGGCCGGGTACCTTGGAAGTTGTCGAGAAAGGCTTCTTCCAAGTCCTCCCAGCTGCAGATGGAATTTTTAGGCAGGCTGTTTAACCAGTGCCGAGCTGGCCCTTTGAGTTTTA
Organism: Triticum aestivum; assembly: GCF_018294505.1. NCBI lineage: Eukaryota > Viridiplantae > Streptophyta > Magnoliopsida > Poales > Poaceae > Triticum > Triticum aestivum. The sequence continues at coordinate 127,852,732 of NC_057805.1, read as the reverse complement.
GTGGGAGGTATTTGATAGCATGGAGGTCATCTCCGCGGGCCATGTGAATGTGGAGAATAAAATCCTCGATCCATACCGCGGGATCGGTTGTTCCGTCATATGATTCAATATTGACGGGCTTGAACCCTTCGGGGAATTCATGGTCCATTACTTCCTCAGTGAAGCAAAGAGGGTGTGCGGCGCCTCTATATCGGGCCGTGTCGCGACGTAGCTCCGATGGAGTCCGTCTATGGTTATCGGCTCGAGCGTGACTAGGTTTGTCACGTCCAAATAGGTAGCCGTCGTCGCGTGTCGAGGCACGTCCTCGCGATCGGTAGATCGATCTTGTATGTCCTGCTCTGCTGCCCAGGGTTTGCCGGAAGTCATATGTATGACCCCGAACCGTTTTGTCTCCATTTTTCCATGGCAGCAGGGCAGGCTGTTTGGCTTGAATTGCCGCTCTATCCCGACCACGAGGTTGTCGATCCGCCGCACTATCCTGACCGCGTAGTGTTCGGTTGGCCGCGTTACGTGAGGGAGGTATGGGCTCCGGCGCCTCTTCATCAAACTGAGGTAGCAACCTTCACTTTGGGTAACTCTTGGCTGGGCGTCCGAGGCCGTTTTCTTCGGCTGCCAGGACATCAGTCCATCTGTCGACGAGCAGATCTTGGTCAGCTTGAAGTTGCTGATGTTTCTTTTTCATGCTCCTTGCGGTGGCTATTAGCTGGCGCTTAAAGCGCTCCTGCTCTAGAGGCTCCTCTGGCACGAGGAAGTCGTCGTTGCCGAGGCTTGCCTCCTCCTCAGAGGGCGGATGGTAACTGCCATCCTCCGAGTCTTCTCCCATTGCATGTTTGTCAGGGCTGACTTGCCCGTCTTCTCGATGGTCTTGTTCGGCAATTTGTTCATCCAGTCTTTCTGTGTCTTCAGCACCATCCGGAGTGTTATGTCTCCTGTGCCGGTGTTGTTGTCCCGGCTGCGGCGGGATTTAGAGTGGCACCGCTGACGCCGGCGCTTTGGCTGTGTTTTAGATGGGTCCTCCTTTGCTGGGTTTTCTTTGTCATCACCACTATTATTTTTCGGCATATCTACCATGTAGACGTCATATGAGCAAGTGGCCGTCCATCGTCCAGTGAACGGCGGGTTTTGGGCCTCCTTGTCTCCGGCATCGTCGTCCATACCGTCGATGTCTTCAGAGTCATAGTCAAGCGCGTCGGTAAGTCTTTGACAGTGGCTATGAAGTGGGTGGTGGGTGGGAAATGAAATTCTCCTTCATCATCAGCCTCTAGTTTGAACCGGACATAATTCGGCTGTGAGTCCCCCGCCAAGGACAAGTTTCTTAACGAGTTCAACACATCGCCCAAGGGCGAATGCTGGAAGATGTCTGCGGTGCTAAACTCAAAGATCGATAAGCAATCCAGTTCGGCGTCCGCGAATGCACATGGCTCGGAATTTACGACCAGAGACGAGTCCGGAATTCCAGTGACACGAGTGTCATGTGGAATCTGCGACTTCCGCGGTGGGGTTGAGCCTCCCGTCCTTGGTTGGCGCAATATGCTCCGGATCTACGGCCAGAGCGGTTACAGGAGCAATCTCCTGGATGCGGCCTGATGACAAATTTAGGTCGTGTTCATCGGGGTGACTAGGAGCGGTCGTCGCAGTCTTGAATCCAATGAAAATCAAATCTCCACGGATGTCCGCGACGTAATTCAAGCTCCCGAATCTGACCAGGGGCGTAGCCGTCGATGTGCTCCAGGTGGCCAAGCGAGTTGGCTCGCAGTATGAGGCTGTCGAACACGAAGATCTGTCCGGGGAGGAAGGTTTCCCCTTGGACAGCACCATTGTTGACGATAGAAGAGGCCATCAAACCTTTTGAGGACAGCACAGCGGAACTCTCAATGAAAGCACCAATGTCGGTGTCAAAACCGGCGGATCTCGGGTAGGGGGTCCCGAACTGTGTGTCTAAGGTCGATGGTAACAGGAGACAGGGGACACGATGTTTACCCAGGTTCGGGCCCTCTCTATGGAGGTAATACCCTACTTCTTGCTTGATTGATCTTGATGAATATGAGTATTACAAGAGTTGATCTACCACGAGATCATAATGGCTAAACCCTAGAAGTCTAGCCTGTATGACTATGGTAATGAATGTCTCTCCCTTTCCAGACTAAGTCCTCCAGTTTATATAGACACCGGGAGGATCTAGGGTTACACAGAGTCGGTTACAAAGGAGAAGAATCTACATATTCGGTCGCCAAGCCTGCCTTCCACGCCAAGGAGAGTCCCATCCGGACACGGGTACAGTCTTCGATCTTCGTATCTTCATAGCCCATCAATCCGGCCCATGGCTAACAGGCCGGACGCCCGAGGACCCCTTAGTCCAGGACTCCCTCGGCGGGTCTGACAGGAAGCACACGGATCGTTTACCCAGGTTCGGGCCGCGAAGATGCGTAATACCCTAGTCCTGCTTTGGTGGATGTATTATAGTGGTTCTTGTGTACTTGAGCTAGCTACGGGGTGTAACTTGCCAAAAAGATCTGAATCCTTCTCCTGGTCGCCTCGGGCCTCCTTTTATAGGAAAAAGGGGTGGCCACAGTGGCACACAGGACATGGAAAGGTCTACAGTCGATAAGCCTATCCTCTGGACCGTCGGACAAACGCATTTAATGCGCTGCCAACATGCCCCTCTCAGTTTATCGGGGACGACAAGGAAGCACGTCCCGGCTGTCGCCGCCTCGCCCGGTTCCGACGCGCGTCCGAGCTGACGAGGCGTTGTTGCGCCACGTTGCCTGGCTGCTGGGCTGGCGCGGTGGTGGAGCCTTCATGAAGGGTCGAACGCCACCACGCAGGTGTTTGCTGAGTCGGTGTAGAGGCCGCCCGTCGCCATGCAGGTGCCTGCCCAGCTGGTTGGGCTAGCAGCTGCTTGGGGACGGCGATGGAGTCTTGGCAGGCGTGGGCCTGGCTGTGGCCCCGCTGATGCCCTCGGTAAGGGTCTTGCCGGGGGCCCGGCAAGGGTCTTGCCGTGGCGTTGTAGTCGTCCCCGGCAAGGCGCTTGCCGGAGGTTGATACGTCTCCGTCGTATCTACTTTTCCAAACACTTTTGCCCTTGTTTTGGACTCTAACTTGCATGATTTGAACGGGACTAACCCGGGCTGATGCTGTTTTCGGCAGAATTGCCATGGTGTTATTTATGTGCAGAAACAAAAGTTCTCGGAATGACCTGAAACTCCACGGAACATATTTTTGGAAAATATTAAAAATACTGGAAGAAGAATCCACGTCAGGGGGGCCACACCCTGTACACGAGGGTGGGGGGCGCGCCTGTCCCCCTGGGCGCGCCCCTGCCTCGTGGGCCCCCTGACGCTCCACCGACCTCAACTCCAACTCCATATATTCGTGTTCGGGCAGAAAAAAATTAGAGAGAAGGATTCATCGCGTTTTACGATACGGAGCCGCCGCCAAGCCCTAAAACCTCTCGGGAGGGCTGATCTGGAGTCCGTTCGGGGCTCCGGAGAGGGGGATTCGTCGCTGTCGTCATCATCAACCATCCTCCATCACCAATTTCATGATGCTCACCGCCGTGCGTGAGTAATTCCATCGTAGGCTTGCTGGAGGGTGATGGGTTGGATGAGATTTATCATGTAATCGAGTTAGTTTTGTTAGTGTTTGATCCCTAGGATCCATTATGTTCTGAGATTGATGTTGCTATGACTTTGCTATGCTTAATGCTTGACATTAGGGCCCGAGTGCCATGATTTCATATCTGGACCTATTATGTTTTCATGAATATATGTGAGTTCTTGATGCTATCTTGCAAGTCTATAGTCACCTACTATGTGTTATGATCCGGCAACCCCGAAGTGACAATAATCGGGACCACTCCCGGTGATGACCGTAGTCTGAGGAGTTCATGTATTCACTATGTGTTAATGCTTTGGTCCGGTACTCTATTAAAAGGAGGCCTTAATATCCCTTAGTTTCCGCTAGGACCCCGCTGCCACGGGAGGGTAGGACAAAAGATGTCATGCAAGTTCTTTTCCATAAGCACGTATGACTATATTCGGAATACATGCCTACATTACATTGATGAATTGGAGCTAGTTCTGTGTCACCCTATGTTATGATTGTTACATGATGAACCGCATCCGGCATAATTCTCCATCACCGATCCAATGCCTACGAGCTTTTCACATATTGTTCTTCGCTTATTTACTTTTCCGTTGCTACTGTTACAATCACTACAAAACCCAAAAATATTACTTTTGCTACCATTACCGTTACTCCCATATTACTTTGCTACTAAATACTTTGCTGCAGATACTAAGTTATCCAGGTGTGGTTGAATTGACAACTCAACTGCTAATACTTGAGAATATTCTTTGGCTCCCCTTGTGTCGAATCAATTAATTTGGGTTGAATACTCTACCCTCGAAAACTGTTGCGATCCCCTATACTTGTGGGTTATCAAGACTATTTTCTGGCGCCGTTGCCGGGGAGCATAGCTCTATTCTTTGAGTCACTTGGGATTTATATCTGCTGGTCACTATGAAGAACTTGAAAGACGAGAAAACAAAATTTTATCCCTCAACTACGAGAGGAGGTAAGGAACTGCCATCTAGCTCTGCATTTGATTCACCTTCTGTTTTGAGTAAGCTTGCGACACCTAAACCTGCTTCTTCTATTCATTCTGATATGTCGCATGTTATTGATGATGCCACTTCTGCTATGCATGATACTTATGATGAAACTACTTCTATGCTTGATACTACTGTGCCACTTGGTAAATTTCTTGATGAACAACTTCCTAGGGCTAGAGAGAATGAAATTATTGAAACTGATAATATTGAAGATAGTGATGATGAAGATTCTCCCCCTAATAAATATGAATTGTCTGTTGTTCCTGAGGGTTATGTTATGGATGAAGAAGCTGCTAGAGCTATTTTAGCTTGCAATGATAGATATGATCTAAAGAGGTTATTAGCTAAATGGAAGCAGCAATCTCTTAATGCTAGAATGAAACCTGGCCCTGCTTTTGCTACTTCACCTATATGTGTTACTGATAAGGATTATGAATTCTCTGTTGATCCTGATATAATTACTTTGGTTGAATTTGATCTTTTTTATGGCTATGAATCTGAAACTGTGGTGGCACATCTTACTAAATTAAATGATATAGCCACCCTGTTCACTAATGATGAGAAATCTCGCTACCTTTATATCCTTAAAATATTTCCGTTCTCATTAAAGGGTGATGCTAAGATATGGTTTAATTCTCTTGATCCTGGTTGTGTGCGTAGTCCCCGGGATATGATTTATTACTTCTCTGCTAAATATTTCCCTTCTCATAAGAAACAAGCTGCCTTAAGGGAAATATATAATTTTGTGCAAATTGAAGAAGAGAGTTTCCCACAAGCTTGGGGGAGGCTTCTCCAATTACTTAATGCTTTGCCTGATCATCCTCTCAAGAAAAATGAAATACTAGATATCTTTTATAATGGACTAACCGATGCTTCCAGAGATTACCTGGATAGTTGTGCTGGTTCTGTTTTCAGGGAAAGAACACCGAATGAAGCTGAAATTCTATTGAATAATATGTTGACAAATGAAAATAATTGGACACTTCCTGAGCCAATTCCTGAGCCCATTCCTAAACCAACTCCGAAGAAGAGAGGTGTCCTATTTCTCAGTCCTGAAGATATGCAAGAGGCAAAGAAATCTATGAAAGAAAAGGGTATAAAAGCTGAAGATGTTAAGAATTTACCTCCTATTGAAGAAATACATGGTGTTAATTTACAGCCTTTTGAAGAAACATATGCCCTTAATCCATTACCTATTGAAGAAACTCATGGTCTTGATAACCCGACACAGGTAGTAAAGGTAAATTCTCTCTATAGATATGATAAAGCTGAAATCCCTCCTACTAAGTTTGCTAGCCAATGTTCGGATGAGTTTGATAACTTTATGGTTAAGCAAGAAGACTTCAATGCTTATTTTGGTAGACAATTAAAACAAAATGCGTATATGATTGAACACTTGGGTGATTATATGTCTAGAGTTAAAGGTGAACTTAAACTCATTAGTAAACATGCTTCTATGGTTACCACTCAAGTAGAACAAGTACTTAAGGCTCAAAATGATTTGCTCAATGAATTAAATAGTAAGAATAATGACTATGCTATTAGAGTGGCTACTAGAACTGGTAAAATGACTCAGGAACCTTTGTATCCTGAAGGCCATCCTAAGAGAATTGAGCAGGATTCTCAGAGAAACAATGTTGATACACCTAGTTCTTCTAAAAAGAAGAAAAAGAAAAATGATAGGACTTTGCATGCTTCTAGTGAACCTATTGCTGACACACCTGAGAATCCCAATGACATTTCTATTTCTGATGCTGAAACACAATCTGGTAATGAACATGAACCTAGTGATGATGTTAATGATGATGTTCATGTTGATGCTCAACCTAGCAATGCTAATGATGTAGAAATTGAACCTGCTGTTGATCTTGATAACCCACAATCAAATAATCAACGTTATGATAAGAGAGACTTTGTTGCTAGGAAACACGGTAAAGAAAGAGAACCATGGGTTCAGAAACCCATGCCTTTTCCTCCCAAACCATCCAAGAAAAAGGATGATGAGGATTTTGAGCGCTTTGCTGAAATGATTAGACCTATCTTTTTGCGTATGCATTTGACTGATATGCTCAAAATGAATCCTTATGCTAAATATATGAAAGAAATTGTTACTAATAAAAGAAAGATATCGGAAGCTGAAATTTCCACCATGCTTGCTAATTATACTTTTAAGGGTGGAATACCAAAGAAACTTGGAGATCCAGGAGTACCTACTATACCATGCTCCATTAAAAGAAACTATGTTAAAACTGCTTTATGTGATCTTGAAGCCGGTGTTAGTGTTATGCCTCTTTCTTTATATCATAGACTTGATTTGAATAAGTTGACACCTACTGAAATATCTTTGCAAATGGCCGATAAATCAACTGCTATACATGTCGGTATTTGTGAGGATGTGCCTGTTGTGGTTGCAAACATTACTATTTTAACGGACTTTGTTATTCTTGATATTCCCGAGCACGATAGTATGACTATTATTCTTGGAAGACCCTTTTTGAATACTGCAGGGGCTGTTATTGATTGCAAGAAAGGCAATGTCACTTTTCATGTTAATGGTAATGAGCATACGGTACACTTTCCGAGGAAACAACCTCAAGTTCATAGTATCAACTCTATTGGAAAAATTCCATCGATTATATTTGGAGGTTTTGAATTTCCTCTTCCTAGTGTCAAGAAGAAATATGATATTCTTATTATTGGGGATGTGCATATCCCCATTGAGGTAACATAGTGTTATTCGAAATTTCTCCGTTTCCATGTTATTCGGAATGAGTTTGTTAACAAGACTTGATCAACCTTGTTAGTGGATTCCTTTTGATGAGCATGCGATGGATGAAACTAGAAGGCACAACCTTCTGTACCTTCCTTTTACTTTATGTTATTTAGTTGAAATAAAGTAAAAATAGTATTTTTCTGTCTGTTTTCTGATTTATCCGTGCAATATAAAAATACCACAAAAATAAAAGTTCTCCAAATGTCGTGCCAATTTAATATGATTTTTTCTGGAATATTTGAGAATATCTGGAACTGAGAACACAACAGGGGGAGCAAACACCTGGCCACGAGGGTCCAGGGCGCGCCCACCCCTACAGGGCGTGCCTCCCTGCCTCGTGGACCCACGGTGGCCCCCTCCACTTATTCCTGCACGCACACACTCCTTCTTCCTCCCAAAAAATCACCATCCAGCTCAAGCACGAGTTCTAGCTCATTTTGCTGCGATTTTCGATCTCCTTGCTCAAAGCACCTCTCACAAAACTGCTTGGGGGGATTGTTCCTTGGTATGTGACTCCTCCATTGGTCCAATTAGTTTTTGTTCTAGTGCTTTATTCATTGCAAATTTGTGCTGCCTAGGTGACCATGTTCTTGAGCTTGCATGTCAAATTTATATGGTTCTAAGTAGTTCTAATGCATGATATAGGCTCTAGGCACTTGTAGGAGTAGTTTCTATCAATTTTGTTGAGCTTGGTTCACCTTTATTTGAAGTTACTAAAAATTTCAGAATTTTTCAGAAAATAATGAAGAGATTTTTGAGGGGCTCATCGAGCCGAAGCTCGAACGAAAAGCAAAGTGAGGAAGCAGAGAGGCCCAAATATAATTTGCCTCGCACCGCGGAGGTTCGGCCGTGTGAATGTCCTTCCGATGATTTCTTGAGAGCAGCTGGGATTTATGATGATTTTTATGAATTGGCTCAGAATGCAGGCCTCACCGACTTCCTCCGCGACCAACGCGAACAGTATCTCTTACTCACCAATACTTTCGTGCAAAACTTCTACTATTATCCTAAGGAATCACCTCCTTCAGTAGAGTTTCATTTGTATGATGTGGTTAAGAAGATGTCACTATATGAATTTTGCAGTGTTAGCAAAATACCTTTCGAGGGTAGCTTAGAGGAACCACATCGTAAAGATGTGGACGGGTTCATTGATACTATTACTGTAGGGGAAACTAGGAAGGTTTCCGATGCAAGAATCACTAGCATACATTTTCCTGTTTTACGCTACTTTGCAATATTTGCTAGTCGTTGCTTAATCGGTCGCGGAAACTGTGGAAACCTTATTGTTCCTGATATTATTATTTTGTTCCATGGTTTATTCTGTGATAACTCTGTTAGTATGGGCGGTATTATTGCTAAACGGTTAAGTCTGAACCGTACAAAGGGCCCCATCTTTGGAGGTATTTACGCTTCACGCCTTGCTGCACACTATAACATACCTATTAGGCACTATGAAAAGAAGAAATATTACTGCCCACTGCTTATTTAGATTATAAGAGTATGGTAGCACATGACTTTATTGTTAAGAATAGGGAAGGGGCGCTTAAATACAAATTGTTCTTTGACAAACATCACCCTGAGACTATTACCTTGCCTGCTCATTCCTTGTTTGATTTATCTGCAGGCCTGTATCTCGTTCCGCTGGCGGCTAATCACGCCTACCGGAACCCTACGTCAGCCACGGAGCCGGAACCACAATTTGAACCTCCACGACAGTCTAATTACCAGTGGGATCCGGAGATGATTGCCAACCAGTGGCAATCAGAGTCTTCTTCATCGCAGTACGACCCCAGTTATAGCTTTGGATATCCGCCAGGCCATCCGTGGCAATAAACCAACTTAGGCCAAAAGCCTAAGCTTGGGGGAGTACGTATTTCCCACCGACATTACATTCATGTTCACACACTCATTGCTAGATGTCGGTGCTCATACTTTTTCACTGTAATATCCATGCTAGTTTATTTTTCTTGCTTTCTTCTTGTGTGTTTGATAAACCTTAAGAAAAACCAAAAAATTAGTTGTAGCTTTAGCTAGTTTACTTTTCTTGCTGTAGTAGTAATAATTAAAAAGAAAACCCAAAAAGATTTCCCGTTCTTCTTTTGCTTGTTGGGAGCTTTCCCGTGTAAATAGTTTTATTACTTTTCTTTTCTTTGGGGGTCGATAGGAGAAGGCCATAATGGAATTGTTGAAGTGGCTCTTATATGCATTATTGTTGATTTAACCAAGAGCCCATATTTGCTTGTCTTCTCCTGTTTATTGAATGCTAGCAGATTCCAGCTTAGTCCAATGCACGTGCACTCTTATCATTATTCACTTCGTTCGGTCGTGCAAGTGAAAGGCAATTATGACGATATATGATGGACTGACTGAGATGAGAAAAGCTGGTATGAAATCGACCTCTCTTGTTTTTGTAAATATGATTAGTTCATCGTTCCTGAGTCATCCTATTATGAATAAACATGTTTGCAATCACAATTAGAGATTATAGTTGCTCGTTCCATGCTTGATTAGCTATGAGTTATAATGGTTTACCTTGCGTGCCAACATGCTATTAAAATGGTTGTGATGTGGTATAGCAGGGTGGTATCCTCCTTTGAATGATTTAGGGGACTCGACTTGGCACATGTTCACACATGTAGTTGGAACAAATCAACATAGCCTTCACGATATTTATGTTCATGGTGGATTATATCCTACTCATGCTAGTACTCAATGTTTATTAATTTTAATGCATGTTCATGACGGTTGTCGCTCTCTAGTTGGTCGCTTCCCAGTCTTTTGCTAGCCTTCACTTGTACTAAGCGGGAATACTGCTTGTGCATCCAATTCCTTAAACCCCAAAGTTATTCCATATGAGTCCACTATACCTTCCTATATGCGGTATCTACCCGCCGTTCCAAGTAAATTTGTATGTGCCAAACTCTAAACCTTCAAATGAAATTCTGTTTTGTATGCTCGAATACCTCATGTATCAACTAGGGTTGTCCGTATCTTCCATGCTAGGCGGGTTATTCTCAAGAGGAGTAGACTCCGCTCCTCACTCACGAGAAAATGGCTTGTCACCGGGATGCCCATTCCCATGCTTTATGCAAACTAAATCAAAATAATTGCAAACAAAACTCCCCCTGGGACTGTTGCTAGTTGGAGGCACTCGTTGTTTCGAGCAAGCCATGGATTGATGCTTGTTGGTGGAGGGGGAGTATAAACTTTACCAGTCTGTTTGGGAACCGCCTATAATGTGTGCAGCATGGAAGATATCGCCATCTCTTGGTTGTTATGTTGACAATGGAAGTATACCGCTCAAAATATTATGTATCTCTGCTTTAAAACCGAGCTCTGGCACCTCTACAAATCCCTGCTTCCCTTTGCGAAGGGCCTATCTATTTACTTTCATGTTGAGTCATCACCCTCTTATTAAAAAGCACTAGTAGGAGAGCACTGTTGTCACTTGCATTCATTACTATTAATTTATATTGGGTATGACTATGACTGGATCTCTTTTACCATGAATTACAATGTTTAGTCAGTCCTTGATCTTTGAAGGTGCTCTGCATTTATGTTTTGCAGTCTCAGAAAGGGCTAGCGAGATACCATCTTGTTATATCATATCATGATTGTTTTGAGAAAGTGTTGTCATCCGAGATTTATTATTATTGCTCGCTAGTTGATTATGCCATTGACATGAGTAAACATGAGACCTAAATTTTATTGTGAATATGGTTAGTCATAATGTTTGCTGAAAACTTGAATGCTGGCTTTTCATATTTACAACAACAAGAGCAAACAGAGTTTGTAAAAGTTTTTCTTTATCACTTTCAGTTTTTCAACTGAATTGCTTGAGGACAAGCAAAGGTTTAAGCTTGGGGGAGTTGATACGTCTCCGTCATATCTACTTCTCCAAACACTTTTTCCCTTGTTTTGGACTCTAACTTGCATGATTTGAATGGAACTAACCCGGGTTGACGCTGTTTTCAGCAGAATTGCCATGGTGTTATTTATGTCCAGAAAAAAAGTTCTTGGAATGACCTGAAACTCCATGAAACATATTTTTGGAAATATTAAAAATACTGGAAGAAGAATCCATGTCAGGGGGCCCACACCCTGTCCACGAGGGTGGGCGGCACGCCTGCCCCCCTGGGCGCGCCCCCCTGCCTCGTGGGCCCCCTGACGCTCCACCGACCTCAACTCCAACTCCATATATTCGTGTCCGGGGAGAAAAAAATCAGAGAGAAGGATTCATCGCGTTTTACGATATGGAGCCGCCGTCAAGCCCTAAAACCTCTCGGGAGGGCTGATCTGGAGTCCGTTCGGGGCTCCGGAGAGGGGGATTCATCGCTGTCGTCATCATCAACCATCCTCCATCACCAATTTCATGATGCTCACTGCCGTGCGTGAGTAATTCCATCGTAGGCTTGCTGGAGGGTGATGGGTTGGATGAGATTTATCATGTAATCAAGTTAGTTTTTTTAGGGTTTGATCCCTAGGATCCATTATGTTCTGAGATTGATGTTGCTATGGCTTTGCTATGCTTAATGCTTGACACCAGGGCCCGAGTGCCATGATTTCAGATCTGAACCTATTATGTTTTCATGAATATATGTGAGTTCTTGATCCTAACTTGCAAGTCTATAGTCACCTACTATGTGTTATGATCCGGCAACCCCGAAGTGAGAATAATCGGGACCACTCCCGGTGATGACCGTAGTTTGACGAGTTCATGTATTCACTATGTGTTAATGCTTCGGTTTGGTACTCTATTAAAAGGAGGCCTTAATATCCCTTAATTTCCGCTAGGACCCCGCTGCCACGGGAGGGTAGGACAAAAGATGTCATGCAAGTTCTTTTCCATAAGCACGTATGACTATATTCGGAATACATGCCTACATTACATTGATGAATTGGAGCTAGTTCTGTGTCACCCTATGTTATGATTGTTACATGATGAACCGCATCCAGCATAATTCTCCATCACCGATCCAATGCCTACGGGCTTTTTACATATTGTTCTTCGCTTATTTACTTTTTCGTTGCTACTGTTACAATCACTACAAAACCCAAAAATATTACTTTTCCTACCGTTACCTTTACTCCCATATTACTTTGCTACTAAATACTTTGCTGCAGATACTAAGTTATCCAGGTGTGGTTGAATTGACAACTCAACTGCTAATACTTGAGAATATTCTTTGGCTCCCCTTGTGTCGAATCAATAGATTTGGGTTGAATACTCTACCCTCGAAAACTGTTGCGATCCCCTATACTTGTGGGTTATCAGGGGTCTTGTGGATTTCCTCGGCTAGGATCCCGCCGAGGGTCGCCGTCTTCTGGTCCTCATCTGATCCTGTGTATTTATGATCTTGACAAAGATCTGCATGCCACCACAGAGGTGCCTCCCGAGCCCTGGTTCCAATGTAGTTGTTGACGGTGTTTGGAACCTTTGGGCTCAAAGGTGGCTCACTCTGCTGGCATTGGGCAAGTTGCCCCGGCAAAGCTCTTACCAGGGCCGCGGAGGTCGTCCTGGCAAGGGTCTTGCCGGGGGGTCCACCTCGCCCCTTTGCTCTTTGTGTCTCTGGTCTTGGCGTTGCTTCTGGTCGCCTTGTGCCTTCGGCTTCCCTCCTCTGCCCTGCTTAGTGTGGCCGTGGGCGCGGCTCCGACTGTCCGTGCACAAGTAAAGGCGTAAAAAGGAGTGCCCCTACTTTTGTACACCGACAGGAGCCCCCGGGCCTGGGCCACACATAAGCGCGACACGTTGTTGGGCCAGGCCCAGAACGGTGTGCAGGCAGTCGGGGCGGGATTTTTACTGTGGTAACTGTTTCGTCCGCTGCGCTTCCCCACGACCCGAGTTGAACACGCGACGTGGAGAGTCATGCGTGACGTGGAGGTCATGCGTAGGGCGGTTCCCGCACGCATGTGTCACATCGTAGTTAATGGGAAAAGAGGCGGCCCGCGCCTTCCCCGTAAAAAGGAATAACCGCGGGCGCGCTGGTCATTTACCCTCCGTGCTTTCCCCAATCTCGGAACCGCCGTCCCCTTCTTCCTCCCTCTCAAGCTCTTGCCTTCGCTCGTTGCCGCCGCGCCTTCGCCATCCTTCATTCCTCGCCTCCTACAGCCGCCATGGCACCCAAGACCAACAGAGGCAAGGGAGTGGCCAAGGATGCCGAGACGAATGGGCCGCCGGAGAGCGAGTTGGTGGTGCGGCGGACGCAGTCCGCCTACTTCCCCACGGCGGTCAACGCAGTCCACCTCCGGGACTACTTCAAGCACTTGTGGGGGTGCAAGACGGGGGGAGACGACGGGGCACCCGGCCACGCGCGTCATCCCTGCTGCCTTCGCCGAGGCCGGCCCGAATCGGTACCCGTTCTTCGTCGACTAGTTTTCCTGCGGCCTCTGCCCCCCCTTTTGTGATTTCTTCAGTGACATCATGCACACCTACGGCTTCCACCTTCTGGATTTTACCCCAAATGCCGTGGCGTGCATGACTCTTTTTTGCGCACCTCTGCGAGGGCTTCGTCGGGGCGCATCCCAACACGGCGCTCTTCCGCCACTACTTCTTCCCTCGGATCCAAAGGGGGGGTGCCATCTCCGGTTGTGTCGCCTGGATCCCAAGGTCCAAGGGGACATACTCGGAGGGTGCTCAGAAGGAGAGGTGGGAGGAGTGGCAGGGCCGGTGGTGCTGGATTAAGGAGGAGGATCCACCAACATTCTGCGAGGTTCGCCAGGCGCCGCCGGTTCGCCGAAGTTACTGGAGTGATGTTGATGCCAACGATGTGAAGCTCATGGTCGCCACCACCAAGATTCTTCGCCTCACCGAGGTCGGGCTTACCCTCGAGATGATCGGGGCTGATTTCATCCACCGCCGAATCGCCCCGCTGCACAACAAGGGGAGGCCGGCCTGGCTTTTCACAAATGCGGCTGACATCATGAGGCTTCGCCCCGGCCTCGACCACAACCTCACGGTGATGGGGCACGCCCACTTTTGCCAGTGGCTCTTCCAGCTCGACGTGAACCGCGACGGCAAGGTCGAGCGGTCCGGCAAGGCCGCGAAGGCCGGCAAGGTCGCCAAGGGGCCCTTGTTTAAGTTGCCGGGGGGGTCCCGCTGAGCAACAACTCGCGTCGAAACGACATCATCGCCATGATGCCGGAGTTCAACACGCACGGCCTCGTCCCAAATTGGGCCGAGCCGCCGGAGGATCAGGTGCAGGAGTTTTTTGACACCCTGGAGGAGAAGTACGTCCGTGATGAGCCGCAGCTCATCCAGGACACCACCCAGGCGGAGCTGGACTACATTGCCGCCAGGGCGGCGGAGGCGGAGCTCGCCAAGGAGGCCGGCAGCACCGGCGGCGTGGAGGATAAGGCCGCGGCGGCCGCAGAGGAGAAGGAGCTTGCCCAATGGGCGGAGTCCGCTGGGGAAGCCAGCAGTGCCGGCACCGGGGCCCCTCTCGTCGAAGATGTGGTCGACGAGTCATAGGAGGAGGAGGCCGAGGCTGTCAACCCTCCGGTCACGGGGAGAAGGCGAGTCCTGCGGTGGGCCACCTCTACCGAGCCGGTCCGGCCTGGCAGGGCCATGCAATCGCGGCAAGCCCAGGAGGGGTCCGTGCGCCAAACGAGGGCCACGGCGGCGAAGAAGTTGGTGAGGGCCGCTGTGGCGAAGAAGAAGGCAGCTGCCTCTTCTTCGTCCAAGCGTGTTCAGACCCCACCTTCTTCCCCCCCTCCGGCAGACGTTGACGCGGAGGTCGTCTTTGACTTTGGGTCCCTCAGCCCAAGGAGGAAGAGGAAGGTGGCAGAAGAGGAGGTGGAGGACGAGTAAGTATCTTGTCCCTTTTTGTCATCTCCGTCCCCTCAGACTGTGCCACTTATCTTGATTCGTTTTCATCTTTGCAGGGATGTGGAGACGCTGGCCCCGAGGGTGAAAAGGGCCAGGGCTTCGGCAGGCAGCCAGCCCCCGGCAGGCGCTTTCGGCACACCGCTGGTGGTGTTAAGCAGCCCGGACAGTAGCCCCCGGCACAGCCCCCAGCGTAAGTTCATCACTCGCCCTTCGTCAATGTGTGTTGGGGGCACGATCCCTTGGTGCTGACCTTGCCGTGATTGCAGGTGGAGGACATCAGCAGCAGGAGCCACAGAGGGCTACCCCCAACACGCTGCCCCCATCGACCACGCCGCCCCGAGGGGCGTCCCCAGCAAGGGCGCCAAGCACCGAGCCCATGCACACGGAGGAGGAGGAGGCGAACTCGGGCGCTGGTGGCTTCGCCTCGGCGCCAAATGTTGGCGGGGAGGGGACCTCTGCTTCCCGGCCCGGCACGGGTAAGTCACTTGCCTTCCGTCTCTGTTCTTTTTTTGTTCTTTCTGAATCTTGGTCTCGGCTTCGCCTCATCCCCTTCTCGGTATCCAGATCCTCCTTCGGCGGATCCGGAGGACATAGATACCGTCATCGAGGATGTCGCCAAGGACGCCGTGGTGGAGGCCGACAAGATCGCCGCCAAGGAGGCCGCCAGGGGCGCTGCTGAAGATGCCACCAAGGGGCCCGCCGGGGAGCCCGGCAGGCTGCTGCCGAGGAGGCCGGCAAGGGGCCCGCCGGGGAGGCCGGCAAGGCCGCTGCCGAGGAGGAGGTGGTTGACGACCAACCTTCCTCCTCCGCTGCCTCTGGCTCAGGCAGGTACCTGACGGTGAGCGACGACATGTTCGTCCACCTCCCAGGGACGGCGAGCACCGAGGCGCCCATCGAATAGGAGGTGTTCGATGATGAAGTGATCGCCGCCGCCGGGATTGAGGTCATTGACGAGCCAAGCGCTGGTGGCGGCGGTTCCCAGGAAGAGCGGCTCCTCCAGGCCATGGGCGCCAACTTCCAGAAGCTCCGGGCGCTTCACCGCGCTCGCCTGGACAAGGCCAAGTCCAGGATGGTGGTGGTGGACAAGGTGGAGGCGGACCTCGAGGGGCATGTTGCCAAGGGGCAGGCTTGGTTCCGCCAGGCCCACAAGGACCTGAAGCCCGCCCAGGACGCGCTGGCTGAGCACGAACTGGCGCTCGTCATGAAGCAGGCCGACATCGAGAAGGCCCAGGAACTGGCGAAGCAGGAGGCCGCTCAGGCTGAGGCCACTCGGCACCAGCAGCAGGCTGTGCTAAACTCCCAGGAGGAGGACCTTGCCGCGCGCGAGGAGAGGCTCGCCGCAACGCTCCACGACAAGGACGCGGAGGTGGAGAAACTCGTCGTGCAGCAGACCCAGGAGCTGGAGCAGAGGCACAAGGAGGCACTCAATGCCCAGGCTCTGGTTCACGCCGGCAAGGTGAAGGAGCTGGAGGTGGAGCGGGACGAACTGAAGGACCAGGTCCTGAAGCTGTCCAAGGAGAAGGACACGCTCAATGGTGCCCTGGTGGAGGCACAGGGCACAGTCCTTGGCAAGGCTGAGCAGCTCTCCAAGGCCAACGACTCCATCAAAGACCTGAAGCGGAAGCTGGAGGGCCTTGAGGAGACGCTCTTAGAGGCCAAGGCCCGGGAGGAGACCCTGGCCAAAGATCTGGAGGTCAAGAAGCAGCAGCGGAAGAACGAAGCCGCCAACCACAAGGATTTTGTGGAGGGTGAGAATCGCTGGATCGGCCTCCTTGAAGACGTCGCCGGCAGGATCACCACGCAGTTGGCTACCATGGGGATGCCAAATGTGAGGTACACCCCGGAGCGCAACATGAGCCCCAACGCCAAGCTGACCCTATTCTTCGAGGGTGTCTTCGGGGCCCTGGAGCAGCTCCACTCCAACCGGGCGGCCTCTCTGTCCGATGAGGCCCGGAGGCTTTGCCGGGGTGCCATGACCAAGGTCCTCACCAAGGTGGCGCACTGGAACCCCAACCTCGACTTCGACGCCGCGCTGGAGAGCTTGCCGGAGGATGCGGACCTCGCGACGCTCAAGGAGCATATCAAGCCGATCATCAGCCGCATCGACGAAATCCAGAGGGTGGAGGGCCTGCGCCGGGACTAGGCACCCCGTTTCTCATCGCCGCTGCAGGTTCACGACCAAGACAATTTCTATCTTTAGTTAGAACCGCAGCAACAATGGATGTAATATAACTCTGCAGTACTTTATTATGCACGTTACTTTCCTGTTCAGTCCCCCCTTTGTATGTTCACCCTACGTTAATCGAGTAAGCTTGCCGGCGCGTAACCCAGGCCACGGCGCCTTGAGGACGGATCCCCAATAGCCTGCCGGGTATGCTTTCTGCCAGGTGAGCCACCTTACCGCCCTCAAAGCGGCCGCTCGAACTGCCGAGCTTGACTCGAGTCAGAATCGAGAGCGTCGCTAATTGCAGAAGGCTACCTGATACGTCTCCAATGTATCTATAATTTTTTATTGCTCCATGCTATATTATCTTCTGTTTTGGACATTATTGGGCTTTATTATTCGCTTTTATATTATTTTTGGGACTAACCTATTAACCGGAGGCCCAGCCCAGAATTGCTGTTTTTTTGCCTATTTCAGAGTTTCGCAGAAAAAGAATATCAAACGGAGTCCAAGCGGAATGAAACCTTCGGGAACGTGATTTTTGGAACGAACATGATCCAGGAGACTTGGACCCTAAGTCAGGGGAGCTCGAGGAAGCCACGAGGTAGGGGGCGCGCATACCCCCCCCCCAGGCACACCCTCCACCCTCATGGGCCCCACGTTGCTCCACCGACGTACTCCTTCCTCCTATATATAACTACGTACCCCCCAAACGATCAGATATGGAGCCAAAAACCTAATTCCACCGCCGCAACCTTCTGTACCCACGAGATCCCATCTTGGGGCCTGTTCCGGAGCTCCGCGGGAGGGGGCATCGATCACGGAGAGCTTCTACATCAACACCATAGCCCCTCCGATGAAGTGTGAGTAGTTTAACTCAGACCTCCGGGTCCATAGTTAGTAGCTAGATGGCTTCTTCTCTCTTCTTGGATCTCAATACAATGTTCTCCCCCTCTCTCGTGGACATCTATTCGATGTACTCTTCTTTTGCGGTGTGTTTGTTGAGACTGATGAATTGTGGGTTTATGATCAAGTTTATCTATGAACAACATTTGAATCTTCTGAATTCTTTTATGTATGATTGGTTATCTTTGCAAGTCTCTTCGAATTATCAGTTTGGTTTGGCCTACTAGATTGATCTTTCTTTCAATGGGAGAAGTGCTTAGCTTTGGGTTCAATCTTGCGGTGTCCTTTCCCAGTGACAGTAGGGGCAGCAAGGCACGTATTGTATTGTTGCCATCGAGGATAACAAGATGGGGTTTTTATCATATTGCATGAATTTATCCCTCTACATCATGTCATCTTGCTTAAAGCGTTACTCTGTTCTTATGAACTTAATACTCTAGATGCATGCTGGATAGCGGTCGATGTGTGGAGTAATAGTAGTATATGCAGGCAGGAGTCGGTCTACTTGTCTCGGACGTGATGCCTATATACATGATCATACCTAGATATTCTCATAACTATGCTCAATTCTGTCAATTGCTCAACAGTAATTTGTTCACCCACCGTAAAATACTTATGCTCTTGAGAGAAGCCACTAGTGAAACCTATGGCCCCCGGGTCTATCTTCATCATATTAATCTTCCAACACTTAGTTATTTACTTTGCTTTTTACTTTGCTTTTATTTTACTTTGCATCTTTATCATAAAAATACCAAAAATATTATCCTATCATATCTATCAGATCTCACTCTCGTAAGTGACCGTGTAGGGATTGACAACCCCTTATCGCGTTGGTTGCGAGGATTTATTTGTTTTGTGTAGGTGCGAGGGACTCGCGCGTAGCCTCCTGCTAGATTGATACCTTGGTTCTCAAAAACTGAGGGAAATACTTACGCTACTTTGCTGCATCACCCTTTCCTCTTCAAGGGAAAACCAACGCAGTGCTCAAGAGGTAGCAAGAAGCATTTCTGGCGCCGTTGCCGGGGAGGTCTACGCAAAAGTCAACATACCAAGTACCCATCACAAACCCTTATCTCCCGCATTACATTATTTGCCATTTGCCTCTCGTTTTCCTCTCCCCCACTTCACCCTTGCTGTTTTATTCGCCCTCTCTTTTTCGTTCACCTCTTTTTCGCTTGCTTTTTGTTTGCTCGTGTGTTGGATTACTTGTTTGTCACGATGGCTCAAGATAATACCAAATTATGTGACTTTACCAATACCAACAATAGTGATTTCCTTAGCACTCCGATTGCTCCTCTTATCGATACTGAATCTTGTGAAATCAATGCTGCTTTGTTGAATCTTGTTATGAAAGATCAATTCGCCGGCCTTCCTAGTGAAGATTCCGCTACTCATCTAAATAGTTTCGTTAATTTGTGTGATATGAAAAAGAAGAAAGATGTGGACAATGATATTGTTAAATTCAAGCTATTTCCTTTTTCGCTTAGAGATCGTGCTAAAGCTTGGTTTTCGTCTTTGCCTAAAAATAGTATTGATTCCTGGAATAAGTGCAAAGATGCTTTTATCTCTAAGTATTTTTCCTCCCGCTAAGATCATCTCTCTTAGAAACGATATTATGAATTTTAAGCAACTTGATCATGAACATGTTGCACAAGATTGGGAGAGGATGAAATTAATGATACGTAATTGCCCTACTCATGGTTTGAATTTGTGGATGATTATACGAAAAATTTATGCCAGATTGAATTTTGCTTCTAGAAATCTTTTAGATTCGGCCGCGGGAGGCACTTTTATGGAAATCACTTTAGGACAAGCTACTAAACTCCTACATAATATTATGGTTAATTATTCTCAATGGCACACTGAAAGATCTACTAATAAAAAAGTGCATGCGATAGAAGAAATTAATGTTTCGAGTGGAAAGATGGATGAACTTATGAAATTATTTGCTAGTAAGAGTGTTTCTTCTGATCCTAATGATATGCCTTTGTCCACTTTGATTGAGAATAGTAATGAATCTATGGATGTGAATTTTGTTGGTAGGAATAATTTTGGTAACAACGCGTATAGAGGAAACTTTAATCCTATGCCTTATCCTAGTAATTCCTCTAATAATTATGGTAATTCCTACAACAACTCTTATGGAAATTTTAATAAGATGCCCTCTGAATTTGAGACTAGTATTAAAGAGTTTATGAATTCGCAAAAGAATTTCAATGCTTTGCTTGAAGAGAAATTGCTTAAAGTTGATGAATTGGCTAGGAACGTTGATAGAATTTCTCTTGATGTTAATTCTTTAAAACTTAGATCTATTCCTCCTAAACATGATATCAATGAGTCTCTCAAAGCCATGAGAATTTCCATTGGTGAGTGCAAAGAAAGAACCGCTAGGATGCGTGCTAAGAAAGATTGCTTTATGAAAGCGTGCTCTTCAAATTTCTATGAAAATAAAGATGAAGATCTAAAAGTTATTGATGTGTCCCCTATTAAATCTTTGTTTTGCAATATGAATCTTGATAATGATGGGACTGAATATGATCCACCTTTACCTAGAAGGCAGTCCAAAATTTCGGAGTTTTTAGATCTTGATGCTAAAATTGATAAAAGTGGGATTGAAGAAATCAAAACGTTAGATGTTAATAAACCCACTATTTTGGATTTCAAGGAATTTAATTATGATAATTGCTCTTTGATAGATTGTATTTCCTTGTTGCAATCCGTGCAAAATTCTCCTCATGCTTATAGTCAAAATAAAGCTTTTACCAAACATATCGTTGATGCTTTGATGCAATCTTATGAAGAAAAACTTGAGTTGGAAGTTTCTATCCCTAGAAAACTTTATGATGAGTGGGAATGTACTATTAAAATTAAGATTAAGGATCATGAGTTCTATGCTTTATGTGATTTGGGTGCTAGTGTTTCCACTATTCCCAAAACTTTGTGTGATTTGCTAGGTTTCCGTGATTTTGATGATTGCTCTCTAAACTTGCACCTTGCGGATTCCACTATTAAGAAACCTATGGGAAGAATAAATGATGTCCTTATTGTTGCAAATAGGAATTATGTGCCCGTAGATTTTATCGTTCTTGATATAGATTGCAATCCTTCATGTCCTATTATTCTTGGTAGACCTTTCCTTAGAACGATTGGTGCAATTATTGATATGAAGGAAGGGAATATTAGATTCCAATTTCCATTAAAGAAAGTCATGGAACACTTCCCTAGGAAGAAAATAAAACTACCATATGAATCTATCATGAGAGCCACTTATGGATTGCCTACCAAAGATGGCAATACCTAGATCTATCCTTGCTTTTATGCCTAGCTAGGGGCGTTAAACGATAGCGCTTGTTGGGAAGCAACCCAATTTTATTTTTAGTTTTTGATTTTTGCTTCTGTTTAGGAATAAATCTTTGATCTAGCCTCTGGTTAGATGTGTTTTTATGTTTTAATTAGTGTTTGTGCCAAGTTAAACCTATAGGATCTTCTTGGATGATAGTTATTTGATCTTGCAGAAATTTCCAGAAACTTTTTGTTCAAGAAAATAATTGTTAAAAATCACCAGAACGTGATAAAATATTGATTCCAATTGCTTCTGATCAATAAACAAATTGTATAGGTCTTCCTATTTTGGCTGATTTTTTGGAGTTCCAGAAGTTTGCGTTAGTTACAGATTACTACAGACTGTTCTGTTTTTGACAGATTCTGTTTTTCGTGTGTTGTTTGCTTATTTTGATGAATCTATGGCTAGTAAAATAGTTTATAAACCATAGAGAAGTTGGAATACAGTATGTTTAACACCAATATAAATAAATAATGAGTTCATTACAGTACCTTGAATTGGTCTTTTGTTTTCTTTAGCTAACGGAGCTCACGAGATTTTCTGTTAAGTTTTGTGTTGTGAAGTTTTCAAGTTTTGGGTGAAAGATTTGATGGATTATGGAACAAGGAGTGGCAAGAGCCTAAGCTTGGGGATGCCCATGGCACTCCCAAGATAATCTAAGGACACCAAAAAGCCAAAGCTTGGGGATGCCCCGGAAGGCATCCCCTCTTTCGTCTACTTCCATCGGTAACTTTACTTGGAGCTATATTTTTATTCACCACATGATATGTGTTTTGTTTGGAGCGTCTTGTATGATTTGAGTCTTTGCTTTTTAGTTTACCACAATCATCCTTGCTGTACACACCTTTTTGAGAGAGACACACATGATTCGGAAATTATTAGAATACTCTATGTGCTTCACTTATATCTTTTGAGTTATATAGTTTTGCTCTAGTACTTCACTTATATCTTTTAGAGCACGGTGGTCGATTTGTTTTATAGAAACTATTGATATCTCATGCTTCACTTAGATTATTTTGAGAGTCTTAAATAGCATGGTAATTTGATTAAATAATCCTAATATGCTAGGTATTCAAGATTAGTAAAAACTTTCTTATGTGTGTTTTGAATACTAAGAGAAGTTTGATGCTTGATGATTGTTTTGAGATATGGAGGTAGTGATATTAAAGTTGTGCTAGTTGAGTAGTTGTGAATTTGAGAAATACTTGTGTTGAAGTTTGCAAATCCCGTAGCATGCACGTATGGTAAACGTTATGTAACAAATTTGAAACATGAGGTGTTCTTTGATTGTCCTCCTTATGAGTGGCGGTCGGGGACGAGCGATGGTCTTTTCCTACCAATCTATCCCCCTAGGAGCATGCGCGTAATGCTTGGTTTTTGATGACTTGTAGATTTTTGTAATAATTATGTGAGTTCTTTATGACTAATGTTGAGTCCATGGATTATACGCACTCTCACCTTTCCATCATTGCTAGCCTCTTCGGTACCATGCATTGCCCTCTCTCACATTGAGAGTTGGTGCAAACTTCGCCGGTGCATCCAAACCCCGTGATATGATACGCTCTTTCACACATAAACCTCCTTATATCTTCCTCAAAACAGCCACCATACCTACCTATTATGGCATTTCCATAGCCATTCCGAGATATATTGCCATGCAACTTTCCACCGTTCCATTTATCATGACATGTTCATCATTGTCATATTGCTTAGCATGATCATGTAGTTGACATAGTATTTGTGGCAAAGCCACCGTTCATAATTCTTTCATACATGTCACTCTTGGTTCATTGCATATCCCGGTACACCGCCGGAGGCATTCATATAGAGTCATACTTTGTTCTAGTATCGCGTTGTAATCATTGAGTTGTAAATAAATAGAAGTGTGATGATCATCATTTAATAAAGCATTGTCCCAAAAAAAAGAAGGCCCAAAAAAAGAGAAATAAAAAGGGACAATGCTAGTATCCTTTTTTCCACACTTGTGCTTCAAAGTAGCACCATAATCTTCATGATAGAGAGTCTCTTGTTTTGTCACTTTCATATACTAGTGGGAATTTTCATTATAGAACTTGGCTTGTATATTCCAACAATGGGCCTCCTCAAGTGCCCTAGGTCTTCATGAGCAAGCAAGTTGGATGCACACCCACTTAGTTTCTTTTGTTGAGCTTTCATATATTTATAGCTCTAGTGCATCCGTTGCATGGGAATCCCTACTCCTCGCATTAACATCAATCGATGGGCATCTCCATAGCTCATTGATTAGCCTCGTTGATGTGAGACTTTCTCCTTTTTTGTCTTCTCTACATAACCCCCATCATTATACTCTATTCCACCCATAGTGCTATATCCATGGCTCACGCTCATGTATTGCGTGAAGGTTTATAAAGTTTGAGATAACTAAAGTATGAAACAATTGGTTGGCTTGTCATCGGGGTTGTGCATGATGAGAGCATTCTTGTGTGACGAAAATGGAGCATGACTAAACTATATGATTTTGTAGGGATGAACTTTCTTTGGCCATGTTATTTTGAGAAGACATAATTGCTTAGTTAGTATGCTTGAAGTATTATTATTTCTATGTCAATATTAAACTTTTGTCTTGAATCTTTCAGATCTGAATATTCATACCACAATTAAGAAGAATTACATTGAAATTATGCCTAGTAGCACTCCGCATCAAAAATTCTGTTTTTATCATTTACCTACTCGAGGACGAGCAGGAATTAAGCTTGGGGATGCTTGATACGCCTCCAACGTATCTATAATTTTTGATTGCTCCATGCTATATTATCTTCTATTTGGACATTATTGGGCTTTATTATTCACTTTTATATTATTTTTGGGACTAACCTATTAACCGGAGGCCCAGCCCAGAATTGCTATTTTTTGCCTATTTCAGAGTTTCGCAGCAAAAGAATATCAAACGGAGTCCAAACGGAATGAAACCTTCGGGAACGTGATTTTTGGAACGAACATGATCCAGGAGACTTGGACCCTAAGTCAGGGAAGCTTCGAGGAAGCCATGAGGTAGGGGGGCGCGCCTACCCCCCCCCCAGGCGCGCCCTCCACCCTCGTGGGCCCCACGTTGCTCCACCGACGTACTCCTTCCTCCTATATATACCTACGTATCCCCAAACAATCAGATACGGAGCCAAAAACCTAATTCCACCGCCGCAACCTTCTGTACCCACAAGATCCCATCTTGGGGCCTGTTCCGGAGCTCCGTCGGAGGGGGCATCGATCACGGAGGGCTTCTACATCAACACCATAGCCCCTCCGATGAAGTGTGAGTAGTTTACCTCAGACCTTCGGGTCCATAGTTAGTAGCTAGATGGCTTCTTCTCTCTTTTTGGATCTCAATACAATGTTCTCCCCCCCTCTCGTGGAGATCTCTGCGATGTAATCTTCTTTTGCGGTGTGTTTGTTGAGACCGATGAATTGTGGATTTATGATCAAGTTTATCTATGAACAATATTTGAATCTGCTGAATTCTTTTATGTATTATTGGTTATCTTTGCAAGTCTCTTTGAATTATCAGTTTGGTTTGGCCTACTAGATTGATTTTTCTTGCAATGGGAGAAGTGCTTAGCTTTGGGTTCAATCTTGCGGTGTCCTTTCCTGTGACAGTAGGGGCAACAAGGCACGTATTGTATTGTTACCATCGAGGATAACAAGATGGGGTTTATATCATATTGCATGAGTTTATCCCTCTACATCATGTCATCTTGCTTAAAGCGTTACTCTGTTCTTATGAACTTAATACTCTAGATGCATGCTGGATAGCGGTCGATGTGTGGAGTAACAGTAGTAGATGCAGGCAGGAGTCGGTCTACTTGTCTCGGACGTGATGCCTATATACATGATCATACGTAGATATTCTCATAACTATGCTCAATTCTGTCAATTGCTCAACAGTAATTTGTTCACCCACCGTAAAATACTTATGCTCTTGAGAGAAGCCACTAGTGAAACCTATGGCCCCCGGGTCTATCTTCATCATATTAATCTTCCAACACTTAGTTATTTACTTTGCTTTTATTTTACTTTGCATCTTTATCATAAAAATACCAAAAATATTATCCTATCATATCTATCAGATCTCACTCTCATAAGTGACCGTGTAGGGATTGACAACCCCTTATCACGTTGGTTGCGAGGATTTATTTGTTTTGTGTAGGTGTGAGGGACTCGCGCGTAGCCTCCTACTGGATTGATACCTTGGTTCTCAAAAACTGAGGGAAATACTTACGCTACTTTGCTGCATCACCCTTTCCTCTTCAAGGGAAAACCAACGCAGTGCTCAAGAGATAGCACTACCTTGCCGCTCTCGACGCGGCCGCTTGAGCTGTTGAGCGGACTCAAAACAGAGCAAGGGCGTTGCCAATCGCGGAAGGGCGCCCTTGCGTGCAGGTTTTCCATGCATAGGGCAGGACCTTAGAGTATAATAACCTTATATATAAAAAGAAATTGCTTAAAGTTTCGCACAACTTAGCTTTTCTGTCGTTGCACGGGCGTCCACCGCATCTGCAGATGGTGCCGTCAAGCTTGGTCGTCTTCTTCCTTGGAACGACAGCCGCGATGAAGCCGCCGCTTCAATCAGACCAGATTTACACCACTGCGCCCCCTACCTGGCGCGCCAAAGATGTCGGGGGAAACGACACCTATGGAATCACTGGGATCCCTTCTACGGTTGGCGGGCGCGAGGTTGTGCAAAGAGTGGGTCTGACAGGAATCACACGGATCGTTTACCCAGGTTCGGGCCGCGAAGATGCATAATACCCTAGTCCTGCTTTGGTGGATGTATTAGAGTTTTCTTGTGCTCTTGAGCTAGCGACGGGGTGTAACTTGCCAAAAAGATCTGAATCCTTCTCCTGGTCGCCTTGGGCCTCCTTTTATAGGAAAAAGGGATTGCCACAGTGGCACACAGGAGGTGGAAAGGTCTACAGTCGATAAGCCTATCCTCTGGGGCCGTCAGACAAACGCCTTTAATGTGTTCCCGATGTGCCCCTCTCACTTTATCGGGGACGGCAAGGAAGCACGTCCCAGCTATCGCCGCCTCGCCCGGTTCCGACACGCGTCCGAGCTAACGAGGCGTTGCTGCGCCACGTTGGCTGGCTGCTGGGCTGGCGCGGTGGTGGAGCCTTCACGAAGGGTCACTTGCCACCACACAGGTGCTTGCTGAGTCGGTGTAGAGGCCGCCCGTCGCCACGCAGGTGCCTGCACAGCTGGTTGAGCTAGCTGCTGCTTGGGGACGGCGGTGGAGTCTTGGCAGGCACAGGCCCGGCTGTGGCCCCGCTGATGCCCTCGGCAAGGGTCTTGCCGGGGGCCCAGCAAGGGTCTTGCCGTGGCGTTGCAGTCGTCCCCAGCAAGGCGCTTGTCGGGGGTCTTGTGGATTTCCTCGGCTAGGATCCCGCCGAGGGTCACCGTCTTCTGGTCCTCATCTGATCCTGTGCATTTATGATCTTGACAAAGATCTGCATGCCACTACGGAGGTGCCTCCCGAGCCCTGGTTCCAATGTAGTTGTTGACGGCGTTTGGAACCTTTGGGCTCAAAGGTGGCTCGCTCTGCTGGCGTTGGGCAAGTTGCCCCGGCAAAGCTCTTGCCGGGGCCGTGGAGGTCGTCCCGGCAAGGGTCTTGCCAGGGGGTCCACCTCTCCCCTTTGCTCTTTGTGTCTCTGGTCTTGGCGTTGCTTTTGGTCGCCTTGTGCCTTCGGCTTCTCTCCTCTGCCCTGCTTAGTGTGGCCGTGGGCGCGGCTCCGACTGTCCGTGCACAAGTAAAGGGGTAAAAAGAAGTGCCCCTACTTTTGTACACCGACACTCCCACTATTATGAATGATAATAAATTTGCTTATGTGGAGAGTAGTGAAATTTTTATGCTCGTAGATCATGAAAGGAATGCTTCATGTGATAGTTATATTGTTTAATTCATTCATGATCCTACTGAAAATTATTATGAGAGAGGAATATATGCTTTTACATATTGCAAAAATATCAAGTTTCCTCTCTATGTGTTGAAAGTTTGAAGTCATGCTTGTTTTGCCTTCCTATGCTAGTTGATTCTTGTTCCGGTAAATTGTTTGCTCACAAAATTCCTATGCATATAAAGTGGGTTAGACTTAATTGTTCTTGCCATGTGATTCATGATGATCCTGCTATGTTTCAATTCTTTAATTTTATGTGAGCATCATTAAAATCATCATGCCTATAGCTAAAAGGCATTAAAGAAAAGCGCTTGTTGGGAGACAATCCAATCTTTATACCTACTATTTTTGTGTGTTCACATGATTAATCTACTGTAGTAATCATGTTTTATACTTTTGTCTCAATAAAGTGCCAAGTAAAGACTTTGGGGTAGTGTGGATGATAGTTGACTTGATTATGTGCAAAAACAGAAACTTTTGCTTCCAGTAACAGAAATTTTTTAAAATTCACTGAAATGCGATAAAATTGTAAAATTTTTGCACATGATTTATATACAAATTGCCTATGTTTTCCTAATTTTTCAGAATTTTTGGATTTACAAAAGTATGGTCATTGTCCAGATCTTTACAAATTGTTCTGTTTTTAATAGGTTCTCTTTTCAATGCATAGTTTGTTTGCTTCCTAGTTTCTATGGCTTATATTGGTCAATATAAATTGTATAAATGATAGGTTAAAGTAGGTATTGTGTGAAAAAATTATGAATCTTGACTTTGACAGTACCCAAGTGAATGATTTGCTCGTTATCATACTAACCTATCTCACGAAGTTCCGTTGAGTTTTGTGTGATTGAAGTTTTCAAGTTTTGTGTGAGATATCGACATGAGGAGAATAAGTAGTAGAAAGACCCTAAGCTTGGGGATGCCCAAGGCACCCCAAGGTAATATTAAAGGAATACCCAAGCAACTAAGCTTGGGGATGCCCCGGAAGGCATCCCCTCTTTCGTCTCCCACATTATCGGTAACCTCACTTGGAGCTATATTTTTATTCGCCACATGATATGAGTTTTTCTTGGAGTGTCATTTTATTTTATTAGGATTTGCTTTATGTTATTTAGAGTAATGTTTTCATCTTTTATTTTAATAAAAGTGTCAAGTATAGCCTTTACCATGCTTATTTTTCAAATGTTGCTGTTTGAAAACAGAAAGTTTGTTGTTATGTTTTGAATATTTGTGAATAGTCAGAACATAATAAAGTCTTGAAATTTTTTTAAAACAAGATTCAACAAATTTTCTACAGTGTGGTAATCTTTTCAGAATTTTTGGAGTTAGAGAAGTATGAATCTTTTTGGATTCTTTACAGAATGTCCTGTTTTGACAGATTGCTATTATGTTTGCTTGTCTAATGATTCTATTTGAGGATAGGAGTATTAAATATGTAGAGGCATTTAGTATGCAATGCTAAATAATAATTTTAGTGATTTTCTACCTGTAGGAACGAAGTATGTCTACCAGAGGGGTGTGAATGGGAGTTTTAAGTTTTCTTCGGAAAACTTAAATCTCTCATAACCCAGTAGCAGAATGAATGAAAAACAAACTACGGTGAACTATAGCAAAGTACTGAAGGAAAACTAAGACATGCATCAAAGTAAATGACAAAATAAAATGCATCAAAGGTAAACATAAGTGGTAGAGGTAACCGAAGATGCTCGATGGTGACAAGGTATTTGTTCGACCAGTTCGTCCTTCTGCACAAGGACTACGTATGGTCGGAGGGGCTGTGACTTGACATGGAAGATAAACTCTCTTCACCCTATTCTCCTCAACAATCAATTCGTCTACCGATGCCGATCACTCGTGGTAGATACTTGAAGGCGATCTCCGAACCTTTACAAACTTCTTCTTCCAGGACCACAATCACTCTTGGTATCTGAAGAAATTGACACCTAACCGTCTAGAGTTTGCAGCTCTCAAGACTAATAGGCGGAGCGTACTAAACTTAGATTCCGGTGATGCTGAACCACTATCTAATTCTTCGGCCCTAGGGTTTTTCTCTTAGTGGATTTTAAACTCAAATCGCTCGGAGAGTGGGTTGCTCAACAATCTTCTCATAATCAAGCGGAGCAACCGCCGGACAAAGCCAGCGTGGGGTGGCAATTTATAGCCGCAGCCTTCTCAGATGGGAAATGACCATTTTGGACAAGAGGTCCAGCCAATGGCCAACCGACACGTTCACAACGGTCGGATTTTTGGAGCAATGGTAACATTACTTGAGGAACAAGTAATGCTAACTCCTCAGTCCGAGTCAAATCTCTCGCAGCGAAGAAGATCACAGTCTCTTGTTGGCGAGTATTTGCTCGGAGCACAAAGAGATTTCTCTCACAGCTTTCAGAGGTTTTGGGTTTAGCATTAGAGAATCAAAGCTTTGAACGCTACACCCCTCTTAATAGTATGGTGGTCCTATGACTCAATGAAAGAAGAGGAACCATGAAATAAATGTTACGTCTTCATCTCGTCTTCATTCTTCCTCGAGCGCTGTCATTTTCTTCGAACATGCACCAAACCAATTGCTTAAACTTCAACAATTTTTAGGGGCCACTGTTGTTAGCTTTTATCTTCGGTGATAACATTCGCTGCCACGCTGGGAGATTATCTTCATCGTTTGCATCAAACTCCTCAGTACTTCAGGGACCTATTACTCTGTGTGCAGTAGCAAACACATAAGTCCCATAATTTTTATGTCAACAAACTCCAAAACATAAGGGGCCCATCATTGCACCAACAATCTCCCCCTTTTCGGACGTTTGTTGACAAAATAGATAATCGTCGAAGTGAAGATAGATAAGTGAAATGTAGAACAAACAAGAGTGAACTTGCGTTACTTGAATCGATGATGAAATATACTCCCCCTAGATGTATGCAGGGTCAATTGATATACAGTGAAGTTCCTTGCAATTCATTTGAGTGTGTGGAGCAATCATCCGAGGTAATGATTCACACTGATGATAGGTAATCCAATGAGAATATAGTGCAATCATTCATGACTTTTGACAATAATTCCACCTGCAAAACAATACTTCGAGAGAGAATAGTGCAGTAGGTGGGGTTATTACTATTACAGCCATATCAGAAGTTTTACATCAGACCACAATAACTGGCATAAATTTTCTCAAGAGATAAAGCGAATAAACACAAAGACCAAATCCAATAGAGCAAATCTATCGAAACTCTCGATGTAATTCTCCCCCTTTTTGTCAGGTGAGGAAGAACATGAGTAAAAAAATAGGTGAATATGATTCATTCTGAGGCATCGCCCGAAGAACTGCCTGAAGAAGTTTCTGATTTGGAGGTGTGTGGAACATCTTCATCTTCAGCGGCAGCAAATCCTTCAATACTGGCTTGGGGCTGAGAAGAGGAAGGCATATTGGGATTAGTCTCTTGAGTCTTGCGAGACAGAGTATTTTCTTCAGCAAGTTTCTCAGTGGGCGAGGTTTCTTCTTACTCGTCGAGTAGTTTGCGCAGCTGAATCTGAAGTAAATTCATTGTTGGTTCACGAGCTGGCAAAGGCGGAGTATTGCGGTCTTGAAAATCTTCAGCAGTAAACCCTTGATCAATATACTCATAGAGTTCTTGGAGATGAGAATGGCTCAGTTGCTTCTTTGAGAAAAATTTCTGAAGCAATTTCCAGAGACACTTCTTGTTTTCTGCTTTGATCATGTGCACAACTTTTGTTCAGTTGTGGATTGCATTGAGTTCGGCAGCCATGTGCTCTTTTTCTGGGCGATCTTTGGCCATATGCTTCAGCAGCAGCTATCTAGTGTGCATGCTCACTTCAAGATGTGAAGGAGGTTGAGTGTTTGGAAGACGATCACGCTTAGGTAGCTTTGGTCCATTGAAGGTGTTATGATAATCAGAAGGACTTGACACTGGTGCTTTTCCCAAAGAAAAATCTTCCATTACTTTCAGCGTATCACGCATAGGAGGAATGAAGCTTTTGTGACTGACTTTGGCAAGATATTTGGTCTTCATTGCATAGTCAACCACTTTCTGAATACAGGGTGCATATACCTTGATAGTTTTTGGGAAATGAGCTGCATCCATCAGTATGCGTAGGAACATCTCTTCGACATCGAAAATAAATCCTTGTGAGATGGCATGGATGGTGTTGTGAAGAACATCAGATATCACATTGTCTATATTCATCCCAGCCAGCGGACAGAGGGTGTAAGTGAGAATATGGTATAAAGTTTGATTTTCAAATTTCAAGTGCTCAGGCAAGAGGAGGACCATTGTAGTCAGGAATTTATCTTCATCCATTGTGCATCGAAAATCTTCATCAGAGATTGCATCAATGTTATGAACCCGAATCTCAGTCTTGCCATGTTCAAATCGAGGGAAATGAAAATGAGATACAAAATCCATGGCAGAGGATTTTATTCTCTTTCCTTCAGTCATCCATTCCATAATCCACTTTGTGTTATCTAATTCATCACCAGAGATATAGAGAGTGGCATAAAATTGAAGAATAATCTCTCGGTTCCATGGATGCTGAAATGCAAAGACATGCGTGAGGCCAAAGTCTTCGATGTCTTGCAGTACTTGGTTGAAACAACCGATGTTTTTCATCGTAGCAATATCTGGGAACTCATGAGGGAAAATCTTGAGGCTGTCATAAAGAATTCACAAATAGTATGTTGCCTGTTCCTGAGTCCAGAATCGAGGACAATCAGATGTGCAGGGCTTGCTGTAAGGACTCACCTGAAAGAAAACTGGATGAGTTTTTCTGTTGAACAAAGGCCCTTTGACACCAAATCTGGTTGAAAACAATGGTAGGCATTCACGAGGATAAGGGTATGTAAGCTCATCTTCAACAGAAATCACTTCATCGCCAATAGATAACAGAGTCTGAGTGATGAGCCAAAGTTGATTTTGCTGCAGAAGGATCAGAGGTTCTTCGTGCATTATTGAGTGAGATTCTCAGAGGAGAGGGATTTGACACTTGTTCAGGTGCTAACTCAGGCACCGAAGATCTATCAGCCACTGGGGGGCGTTGAGGATTTGCTTCAGGAGCCGTTGGAGGAGCAGAGGGAGGAACTGAATCATTTGGTTCAATGTGGGTAGGATAAGCTTCTCGTTCAGACTGAGGAATTTCATCTTCTTCTCACACTTGGTGCTGAGAAGGATTTTCATCATGAGAAGGGGAGGCCACATGTACTGTTTCAGTTGGCCTTGGCGAAGTTGATGCATCTGCAACTGGTTCATGAGTTGGCGAAGGAATTTCTCTGTGTGTATCAGCATCTGGAAGAGGAGGAGTGTTCTTATTTGCTATGTTTTTCTTCTTCTGCTGCTTGGACGGATCTATGTCCCCTTTGACTAGATCATTGTAACCTGTAACTTTGGCTTAGTGATCAAGGCAGATCTTGCGAACGATTTGATCTAGATTTCGAATGAAAACCCAATCTCCTGTGATGAAGGATAGTCAAAGCCTTATTGGCATCCATGTAAGATTCTTCAAGTTGCTTGATGACAAACTTAGATTTCGTAGCTTTTATATGATTTTCAAGCTCGGTGAGTTGGGCGATAAGGTCATTGATCTCAACTGAATCATTTCTCATATCGTTGACCAGATCAGAAGCTTGAGCTATAACTGCAGAGGGAATGGGCAAAGATGCCACTTCTCCATCAAACAAATCCTCTACAAATTTGTCAAGCTGCTCCATGATGAACATATGATTGAAATAATGCGGTGCATCTGAATCATCTTGATTCTGCACTACAGCCTATGTAGAAGGAGCAGTCTGTGCCACATTTTGCTCGATCGGCAGCATGGAAGCTAAAGGTTGAGTCAACTTGGGAGCAAATTTTGCATCATGTTCTTTCACAGCCGCAGCTCTAGGAGCATTCTGCTCAGCAGAAGGGGTCGTGATTTGCTTTACCTTTGGCTTCGGAAGCTTTTCTCCTGGCTTGGCAGAGCTAACGGGGGCTTGAACTACCAAATCATGCATATCAATAGCATTAGGATGATGAGTTGTATTAACTTTATCAACCATTGTGACAGTGGTTGCATGGGTCTTTCTCTTCAACAGATTCTTCTTCGGAGGTGCAGTTGGAACAACACTTGCGCGAAGGTCAGGCAAAACAGTGGATGTAGTGACATTCACTTGTTCGGAGAGAGTTGCATCAATTTCTTCTCTCGTGAGCGGAGGATCATCTTGATCAGAAGAATCACTTTCAGGTTCAACTGGCTTAGCAGGTCTTTTCCTCGGTGCGCTCTTTTTCTTCAGAGCAGAAGATCTTGGATCATGCTTGTTATTCGAATGGTGTTCAGCTTGTCCTTCAGCCTTTTCTCTTCTCAACGTCTGATTTAAAGGAGATGACGATTTTCTTCTTCTGTTTCTTGTTCTTTTGCAGCCTTCTTGGCTCGCTTCTCAGCATTCTTGAGGCGCTTGGCCTTTTCTTCGGGGTATGAGTCAGGAGTTTTGAGAGATGACTCATGAGCATCTGGAGGTGGTTGAGGCCTTTTCTGGGGCTCACCTGCCCTGATGAGTCCAATTTCGAAACAATCACCCCATGGGGGATGGAAGGCAAATTTCTTGGCATATCGAGGATGAACCATTTTTAAGTTGAACCACTTCCTTACCCAGTGACGCCGAATCATTTGTACACGCCTTTTTCTCTGAGTTGAATCTTCTCCTGGATATGTGTTATAATCATCATGAGAGATATACTGATCTGAATTTGTGAGAGGTTGCCTACCACCTTTCCTTTTCTTCGGAGCATCTGCTTCTTGCTTATTTGCATTTGGTTCGGCTCTTTTTCTTTTGCTGGTAGATGGGCCTACCGTTGGGCCCTTAGAATTTGGCGCTTTTGATCCGTCAGCAGTTCCCATGAATGCATCTTCGTCATTAGCCATACTGTGTGGCTTAGCAGAATTCTCAACAGACTGCATACACCTGTGAATAAGAATAGGCATGAGGGAAAATGGGGACAGGGTCACAAATGCTCACAGCGAAAGTTTTCTCGAACAAATAGCATTTTTAGGAAGAGTCACATACAGACTTTGAGAAATGGTTCGAATGAATGAAACAAATAGATCATTCAAGCAAATCATAACACAAACCCTAGATCTAGGACATTTGGATGCGAAGAATAACTACAAACCACATCTGCACTAGAAGGGTAAAAACCTAGATCTAAGATATGCGGTAAAATCAGAGAAAATTAACCACGGACGAACTCGAATCATGAGGGATGGAGGTCCGAGCTCGAACTACACGTACCCTAGCTCGGTGGCGTGCAGTAGCTACGGCGGCGCGGGGAAGAAGATGTCCCGAGGTGGCGTGGAATGACTCCGGTGACCTCTTTCCGGCAGTTAAGCGGCGAAGGGGTCGTCGGTGTTGAGCTCAAGGAGGAGCGCTGCGGTGAGGGTTTCGGCAGAGTGGAAGCGAGAAGAAAGAGAGTAATGTGGACGAAGGTGTGGCTCGGTTTATATATAGGTGAATGGAAATAACTGCACTCAGAGGTTTTTGATCGGACGGTCTCTAGGCATAGACGATTGCGATTCAATGGATAGGACGGACTGGCAGTTGATGTGTTGCACATGGCAACCGTCAAAGATCGTGGTCCTGACTTGGGCGGGAAAACCCAAAATTTGTACAGCTTTCGCTTAAATAGATTAATGTTCGGACCGAATCTTAATCATGGTCAAGGATGCCAGATAAGTTTCATTCCAGATAAAATTGAGCATTTGTAACAGATCAGCATAGACTGGTAGAGGTAGATAGAAGGGAAAACAGGTCCTAGGCATTTCACTCAGTCAGAAACACAAGCACACGAGCAAATAGCTATCAGAGAAATGCATCAGACAGAAACCAAATCCATTGAACGAAGAGAAATCCAACGAAAGAAAATTGTGGTGGCGTAACCCACCGTATAAGAATTGTATGACCCCGAGTGTCACACAATTATCGTGGCACCCGGTTAGTCTAGTTCTTCGTTAATGTATTCACTCTCAGAAACAAAATTTCACTTTGTCAAAATTTTCAAACTCTTCGAGTGTTATGCACCCATTCCTTCAAAGATGTGGAAGTGTTAGCACGGGTGCCGAGTTCAGCTTACTGCATGTTTGTGAAGTCCAGGATATTTAGCTCACACCACAACGCATAGAATCATTTCTCATCGAGAGGCTTGGTGAAAATATCAGCGAGATTGTCTTTGGTCTTGACGTGAGCGATAACAATATCCTCTCGAGCTACATGATCACGAATGAAATGATTTCTAATGGCAATATGCTTTGTGCGAGAATGCTGCACAGGATTGTGTGCAACTTTGATGTCACTCTCATTATCACAATATAGAGGGATATGCTTGACCTTGACACTTCAGTGTCTGCTTCATCCATAATAACTAAGTGCAACAAGCGCCAGCAGCAATATATTCGGCTTCAGCCGTAGAGAGACACACACAATTTTGCTTCCTTGATGACAAATAGATCAATGATCTACCAAGGAAATGGCATGTCCCCGAAGTAGATTTCCTGTCAACCAAGTCACCAGCCCAATCTGAGTCTGAATATCCAACAAGATCAAATTGTGCTCCCTTAGGATACCATAAACCTAAGGTGGGGGTGTGAGCCAAATATCTTAGAATGCGCTTAACCGCTTGGTGAAGTGATTCTTTCGATGTAGCTTGATAGCGGGCACACATGCAAGCACTCAACATAATGTCAGGTCTGGATGCACATAGGTAAAGAAGAGATCCAATCATCAAACGATAGGCTTTCTGATCGTAATCCTTACCATACACATCTGCATCCAGCTTACCATTCGTGGGCATTGGAGTCTTATAGCCCTTCATTTTGGAATCTTGCATTTTGAACTTCTTCAGGCACTCTTTCAGATATTTCTCCTAAGAAATGAAAATGTCATTTGCTTGTTGATGAATTTGCAGTCCGGGAAAGAATTTGAGTTCACCCATCATGGACATTTGATATTTATTGGACATCATCTTCCCGAATTCTAAGCTGCAAGCATTGTTAGTACAGCCGAAGATAATATCATCCAAATAGATTTGACAAACGAATAAATCACTGTCAACAGAACAAGTGAAAAGTGTGGGATCTATGGATCCTGGCTTGAATCCTTTGTCGAGTAGAAACTTCTTCAGGGTGTCATACCATGCCCGAGGGGATTGCTTTAGCCCATATAAAGCTTTCTTCAAGCCGAAAACTTTGTTAGGAAACTCAGGGTGTTCAAAGTCAGGTGGCTATCTAACATAAACTTCCTCATCAATTTCACCATGAGGAAGGCACTTTTCACAGCCATTTGGTAAAGCAGGATATCATTGTAATTTGCATAAGTGAGAAGAATGCGAATTGCTTCAAGGCGTGCAACAGGAGCATATGTTTCACCGAAATCAATACTTCTACCTGTGTGTACCCTTGAGCGACAAGTCGTGCTTTGTTTCTCACCACAATGCCATTTTCATCTTGCTTATTGCGAAAAATCCATTTTGTGCCGATGATATTGTGCTTCTTGGGATTCGGTTTGTCAACCAGTTCCCATACATCATTCAATTCGAATTGCACCAACTCCTCTTACATGGCATTCATCTAGTGTGGATCATTCATGGCTTCTTCATACTTGGTAGGTTATGCCAATGAAACAAAGGAGAAACTTCCACAGTAGTTAGCCAAACGAGTGCGTGAACGGGTTGTGGGTCAATAACCTGGATTATCAATTTCATCGAGAGTTAGTGAAGGATCAGCTCGATTTGCCACACGAGGATGAGAATTTTCTTCGTGATGGTCATTATCATCAGCATCAGCATTTGTGTCATCATTCCCTTCAGGATTGCCATTTCGATCGACATTTGGATTTTGATTGCCATTTCCATTTGGAGGAGCATTTTCTTCAGTAGTGGCTTGACGAGTTCTGCTTCGATTCATAGGAGCATCATCATCAGAGGACTCGGGTACATTTCCTTCAACAGGTTTGATGCTCCCAATGGCCATTTTCCAAATAGCATCCGATATCAACGGTTCATCTATAACATTTGGCAGGTGCTCCTTTTGAGAGCCGTTAGATTCATCAAACCGCACATTTATCATTTCCACTTTCATGTGCTGGGAGTTATAGACACAATACGTATGCGAGTTTGAGCCATAACCAAGAAGAAAACCTTCATGTGCCTTAGGTTCAAACTTGGAGGAATGATTCATATCAAGAATGTAACAAGGTGCACCAAAAACATGTAGATAAGAAACATTTGGTTTCTTGCCAGTGATAAGCTCATATGAAGTTTTCTTAAGGAACTTGTCAAGATAAACACGATTGATAACATGACAAGCAGTGCTAATAGCATCAGCCCAGAAGCGAATGGGAGTTTTGTACTCACTGAGCATAGTTCTCGCCATTTCAATGAGAGTTCTATTCTTTCGTTCAACAACTCCATTTTGTTGGGGAGTGTATGCAGCAGTGAACTCATGAGTAATACCATGTTCATCGAGGAATTCAGCAATATGAGTATTTTTGAACTCAGTTCCATTGTCACTTCTGACATGCTTAATTCGCATATCATATTCATTTTGTGCCTTCTTAGCGAAGCTTTTGAAGATATCTTGATTACAGGTCTTGTCTTCGAGAAAGAATACCCAAGTGTATCGAGAGAAATCATCAACAATAACCAGACCATAATGACGGCCACCGAAGCTTGCATAGTTTTGAGGTCCGAATAAATCCATGTGAAGAATTTCCAGTGGTCTTGTTGTGGTCATAATTGTCTTGGATGAATGATGCTTCTTAGCCAATTTACCAGCCTCACAAGCAGCATAGAGACGATTCTTGTCAAATTTTACATCAGAAATGCCACGGAGATGATTTTTCTTCACCAGAGTCTACAAATTTCTCATACCTGCATGACCAAGTCTTCGTGTGCCACAGCCAACCTTCGGTTGCTTTTGCAAGCAAACAAGTTTGTACTGAGGGACCCTTAGATAAATCCACAATATAAAGATCACCCTTTCTAATTCCCTCAAAGACAAAGGAATGGTCAGAGGCCATGAAGACAATGCATTTGGATATAGAGAATAAAACTAGCATGCCTAAGTCACATAGCTTGCCAATTGACAAAAGGTTAAATCCAAGGGATTCAACAAGTAGCACATCATCAATAGATTTGTCCTTGGACATAGCAACTTTACCTAGCCCAGTTACCTTTCCCTTGTTGTTGTCGCCGAAAGTGATATACTTCAAAGGAGAAGTAGTTAAGTTGGGGTTAACAAACAACAACTTGTCTCCGATCATATGACTAGTGCATCCACTATCCATAATACATTCAGTACACCCGGAGACATAGTCATGCGGAAGAATTAGGCTTTCTTAACCACCCACATCTTTGCAGGTGGCTTCGAAACAAATGAACGAGCAGGATATGATTTCTTTCAATAAGCATAGTTGTTACTCGATGAGGAGCGAGCGTTTTTATCTTTGCAGGAACCCACACAGTTTGAGGATATTGATGTGGTTCCCAGTAAGTGCCATTTTCATTCGTTTCCTTACGAAACCGATACCTTCCTTTTTGGGATTTTTCTGAAGAATAGATTTCTTCAGAACATCGCAAAGGGTTTGGTGTCTTTTGAGAGATTTGAACATTCCTGTCTGAAGAAGATCCTTCAACCTAGCATTTTCAACAGAAACAGAACCACTTTCCTCGACCGAGGGGTTATCATTTATAGATGATTCGGCATTTGATTCTGTATTAGTTCGTTCAAGGCATTTTAAACAAGCTGGTTCAAACGCTTCAGGTTTATCCTTGAGTTGTTGGGTGAGAAGAGAATTTTCTCTCATCAAATCTTCATGCGCCTCTCTCAGCGCCTCGAGTTCATGTTTCCTTTTCAGGTAATCGTAGGTCAATCTTTCGTGGTCTGCTAAGAGAAAATCATGACGAGTCGAGAGTTCATCCATTCGTGACTTGAGGGTAGAATACTCTTCGGTCAACGACTGATTTTTCTCCATCTCCTCAACCAACAACCCTTCAGATTTCCTGAGGGTTTTCTCAATTTTCTCTAGAGAGTTTTGTTGTATGTTAGCAATTTTGATCAACTTAGCATGGGCATCCTCATCAGAAGAATATTGATCATTGGAGTGAACCTTGTGATGTTTGGAGGATACCTTTTCTTTCGAAGCCTTGGCCATGAAGCGGTAGGCAGGAGTTTCATCGTCGCTCGACGCGTTCTCGAAGAAATTTGTCGTGAGTGAGGAGGCTCATGGTATGCCAGCCATGCCTGGGTCGGAGTCCTCATCTGACTCATTTTCTTCCTCAGAGGCGAACGATTCTTCTTCTTCAGAATCCATCTCCTTGCCGATGTATGCCTTGGCATTGCTAGAAGTATTCTTGCAGTTGGAGGGGGACTTGGAAGGGTTCCTTGATGAAGATCTTGACAGAGATTTTGAAGTGGAGTTATCCTTCTTCTCGAAGAATTTCTTCATTTTCTTTTCTTCATCGTAGTCATAGTTCTTGCTCTTGCTTTTGCTTCGATAGTTACCCGAATCATATCTCCCACTAGCATGGATTTCAGCTTCCCAGAGAGGGCAGTCTGAAATGAAGTGTCCAATCTTTTTGCACTTGAAGCAGGTGTATTCTCCAGTGGGTTTTGAAGATTTTGAACCCCCAGAGTTGCTTGAACTTCTTTTCTGAAACTGGCTCTTCTTGTGGAAGCGTTGAAATCTTTTTGTGATCAGTGCGAGATCTTTGCCGAGTCTTTCTAGATCATCTGAATCTTCTTCGGCATTTCCATCTGAGGAGGAATCAGCCACAACCTTGAGAGCATGATTTTTGCGTTGAGTTGAGCCATACAGATCTCTTTTCTGTTCTTCTTGTTCCTCTTGGGTGTTTAATCTTTCCATGACATCAGCAGAATTGAGGTCTTTGAAGTCAGCACGCTCGCGAATCATCAGAACGAGCATGTCAAATGAATTGTCAAGTGATCGAAGCAGTTTCCTCACAAATTCATGGTCAGTGATGTCTTTGGCGCCGAGTCCTTGAAGTTCATTTTCTATGTCACTGAGGCGGTCGAAGGTTTGCTGACAGCTTTCATTTCCAATGCGCTTGAAGCGATTGAACTTTGCTCGAAGAGTATCAATTCGAGCTTCTTTCTGAGTTGAAACTCCTTCATTGATCTGTTCGAGGACATCCCATAGATCCTTCGCAGTTTCACACTGACGATATCGAAGAAATTGTTCCCGAGAGAGATGGCAACCAATTTCATCTTTGGCTTGAGCATCCAATTGAATGAGCTTCTTTTCTTCGTTCGAAGGGCTTGAGGTACATCGATCGTGAGCCCAAACTGCACCACGTTCCACATATCATCATCTATAGCACGGAGACGGATCTTCATCTTCTCCTTCCAGAAGGGAT
Source organism: Triticum aestivum (assembly GCF_018294505.1). Lineage (NCBI taxonomy): Eukaryota > Viridiplantae > Streptophyta > Magnoliopsida > Poales > Poaceae > Triticum > Triticum aestivum. Next base: position 127,811,771 of record NC_057805.1, on the reverse strand, counting down.
AGTCCATCCCATCGAATATCGGAATCTTGAGATGTGATTTGTAGTTCACTGAAGACATACTTAAACTCCAAAGTTGTTAGACTAAAATGAGCAGAGTCAAGGAGTACCTTGCTCTGATACTAATTGTAGGAACAAAGTATGTATACCAGAGGGGGGTGAATGGGAGTTTTAAATTTTCTTCAGAATACTTAAAACTCTCGGAACCCAACACATGCATCAAAGTAAATCACACGAATAAAATGCATCAAAGGTAAACATAAATGATAGAGGTAAACAAAGATGCTCGATGGTGACAAGGTATTTGTTCAACCAGTTTGTCCTTCTGCACAAGGACTACGTCTGGTTGGAGGGGCTGTGACTTAACATGGAAGATAAACTCTTTTCACCCTACTCTCCTCGATAATCGATTCGTCAACCGATGTCGATCACTCGTGGTAGATACTTGAAAGGAGATCTACGAACCTTTACAGACTTCTTCTTCGAGAACAACAATCACTCTTGGTCTCTGAAAAATTGACACCTAACCGTCTAGAGAGTTTCCAGCTCTCAAGAGTAATAGGCGGAGCGTACTAAACATAGATTCTAGTGATGTTGAACCACTATCTAATTGTTCGGCTCTAGGGTTTTCTCCCGGTGGATTTTAAACTCAAATCGATTGCAGAGTGGGTTGCTCAACAATCTTCTCAGAATCAAACGGAGCAGCCGCCGGAAAAAGCCAGCGCGGGGTGTCTATTTATAGCCGCAGCCTTCCGAGATGGGAAATGGCCATTTTGGACACGAGGTCCAGCCAATGGCCAACCGACACGTTCACAAAGGTCAGATTTTTGGAGCAACGATAACATTACTTGAGGAACAAGTAATGCTAACTCCTCGGTCTGAGTCAAATCTCTCGCAGCGAAGAAGATCACAGTCTTTTGCTGGCGAGTATTTGCTCGGAGCACAAAGAGATTTCTCTCACAGCTTTCATAGGTTTTGGGTTTAGCATTAGAGAATCAAAGCTTCGAACGCTACACCCCTCTTAATAGTACGGTGGTCCTATAACTCAATGAAAGAAGAGGAACCACGAAATAAATTCTACATCTTCATCTTGTCTTCATTCTTCCTCGAGTGCGGTCATTTGCTTCAAACTTGCATCGAACCAATTGCTTAAACTTCAGCAATTTTTAGGGGTCACTCTTGTTAGCTTTATCTTCGGTGAAAACCTTCGCAGCCGCGTGATACGCCTCCATCGTATCTACTTTTCCAAACTCTTTTGCCCTTCTTTTGGACTCTAATTTGCATGATTTGAATGGAACTAACCCGGACTGACGATGTTTTCAGCAGAATTGTCGTGGTGTTATTTTTGTGCAGAAATAGAAGTTCTCGGAATGACCTGAAACTTCACGGAGAATACTTTTGGAATATAAAAATATTGAGGAAAGAATCAACCGAAGGGGACCCACACCCTGTCCACAAGGGTATTGGCGCGCCCTCTAGTCTTGTGGTTCCCACGAGGCTCCACCGACCTCAACTCCAACTCCATATATTCACGTTCGGGGAGAAAAAACCAGAGAGGAGGATTTATCGCGTTTTACGATACGGAGCCTCCGCCACGTCCTGTTCTTCCTCGGGAGGGCAGATCTGGAGTCCGTTCTAGGCTCCGGTGAGGGGAAATCGTCACCATCGTCATCATCAACCATCCTCCATCACCAATTTCATGATGCTCACCGTCGTGTGTGAGTAATCCCATCGTAGGCTTGCTGGACGGTGATGGGTTGGAAGAGATCTACCATGTAAGCGAGTTAGTTTTGTTAGGGTTTGATCCCTAGTATCCACTATGTTCTAAGATTGATGTTGCTATGCCTAATTCTTGTCACTAGGGCCCGAATGCCATGATTTCAGATCTGAACCTATTATGTTTTCATGAATATATTTGTGTTCTTGATCCTATCTTGCAAGTTATAGTCACCTACTACGTGTTATGATCTGGTAACCCCGGAGTGATAATAGTCGGGACACTTCCCGGTGATGACCGTAGTTTGAGGAGTTCATGTATTCACTAAGTGCTAATGCTTTGGTCTGGTACTCTATTAAAAGGAGGCCTTAATATCCCTTAGTTTCCATTAGGACCCCGCTGCCACGGGAGGGTAGGACAAAAGATGTCATTCAAGTTCTTTTCCATAAGCACGTATGACTATATTCGGAATACATGCCTACATTATATTTATTTGGAGCTAGTTCTGTGTCACCCTAGTTTATAACTGTTGCATGATGAATGCCATCCGACATAATTATCCATCATTTATCCATTGCCTACAAGCTCATTTCATATTGATCTTTGCTCAGTTACTTTTCCGTTGTCACTATTACGATTGCTACAAAACTACTACTATTACTTTTGCCACTGTTACCGTTACTTCCATATTACTTTGCTACTAAATACTTTGCTGCAAATATTAAGTCTTTCAGGTGTGGTTGAATTGAAAACTCGGCTACTAATACTTGAGAAGATTCTTTGGCTCCCCTTGTGTCGACTCAATAAATTTGAGTTGAATACTCTACCCTTGAAAACTGTTGCGATCCCGTATACTTGTGGGTTATCAAGACTTTTTTCTGGCGTCTTTGCCGAGGAGCATAGCTCTATTCTCTGAGTCACTTGGGATTTATATATATTGATCACTATGAGGAATTTGAAAGATCAAAGAACTAAGATTTTTTCCCTCAACTACGAGGGGAGGTAAGGAACTGTCATCTTGCTCTGCACTTGACTCTCCTTCTGTTTTAAGTAAACTTGCAACACCTACACCTGCTATTGATTCCGATATGTCGCATGTTATTGATGATGCCACTTCTGTTATGCATGATGCTTATGATGAAACTGCTTCTCTGCTTGATAATATTGTGCCACTAGGTGATTTTCTTGATGAACAACTTGCTAGGGTTAGAGAGAATGAAATTACTGAAACTGATGATATTATTGAAACTGAAGATTATGATTCTCCCCCTAGATATGAATTGTCTATTGTACCTGATTATATTATGGATGAGGAAACTGCTAGAGACTTCTTGCTTGCAATGATAGAGATGATCTTAAGAAACTGTTAGCTAAGCTGAAAGAAAAGTCTTTGAATGCTAGAATGAAATGTGATCCCAATTTTGCTACTTCACCTATCTTTGTTACTGATAAGGATTATGAATTCTCTATCGATCCTGAGTTAATTACTTTGGTTGAATCTGATACTTTCTATGGCTATGAATCTGAAACTGTTGTGGCACATCTTACTAAATTGAATGATATAGCCACCCTATTTGCTCATGAGGAAAAAATTCGCTATTACTATATTCTTAAGTTGTTTCCTTTCTCATTAAAGGGTGATGCTAAGTTATGGTTTAATTCTCTTGCTCCTGGTTGTGTGCGTAGTCCCCGGGATATGATTTACTACTTCTCTGCAAAATATTTCCCTGCTCATAAGAAACAAGCTGCCTTAAAGGAAATAATTATCTTTGTGTAGAAGAAGAGAGTCTCCCACAAGCTTGGGGAGGCTTCTCCAATTACTTAATGCTTTGCCTGATCATCCTCTCAAGAAAAATGAAATGCTTGATATCTTTTATAATGGACTAACCGATGCTTCCAGAGACCACCTAGATAGTTGTGATGGTTGTATTTTCAGGGAAAGAACTATTGAGCAAGCTGAATTGCTATTGAATAATATCTTGAGTAATGATAATGATTGGATACTTCCTGAACCAACTCCTAAGACAACTCCAAAGAAAAGGGGTATTCTATTTCTCAGTCCTGAAGATATGCAAGAGGCAAAGAAATCTATGAAAGAAAAACGTATTAAAACTGAAGATGTTAAAATCTACCACCTATTGAAGAAATACATGGTCTTGATAACCCGGCACAAGTAGTAGAGGTAGAATCTCTTTATAGATTTGATGAAGGTGATATTCCTCATAATAAGTCTGCTAGTCAATGCTTGGATGAGTTTGATAATTTTATTGTTAAACAAGAGAACTTCAATGCTTATGTTAGTAGACAATTGAAACGTAATGCTTACATGCTTGACCACTTGGGTGATTATATGAGTAGAATTGTTAATGATCTTAAGCTTATAAGTAAACATGCTTCCATGGTTACAACTCAAGCAGAACAAGTACTTAAGGCCCAAGATGATTTGCTTAATGAGTTAAATAGTAAGAAGAATGATAATGTTGTTAGGGTTATGACTAGAGGTGGTAAAATGACCCAGGAACCTTTGTATCCTGAAGGCCATCCTAAGAGAGTTGAGCAATATTCTCAGAGAATTAATACTGATGCACCTAGTCCTGGTAATAAAAAGAAAAAGAAAACTGATAGGACTTTGCATGCTAGTGAACTTGTTATAGATAGACCGGAGAATCCCAATGATATTTCTATTTCTGATGCTGAGACACAATCTGGTGATGAACATGAACCTAGTGATAATGTTAATAATGATGTTCATGTTGATGCTCAATCTAGTAATAATAATGATGTAGAGATTGAACCTGATGTTGATCTTGATAACCCACAATCAAAGAATCAACGTTATGATAAGAGAGATTTCGTTGCTAGGAAGCATGGTAAAGAAAGAGAACCATGGGTTCAGAAACCCATGCCCTTTCCTCCTAAACCATCCAAGAAAAAGGATGATGAGGATCTTGAGAGCTTTGCTGAAATGATTAGACCTATCTTTTTGCGTATGCGTTTGACTGATATGCTGAAAATGTCTCCTTATGCTAAGTATATGAAAGATATTGTTACAAATAAAAGAAAGATACCGGAAGCTGAAATTTCCACCATGCTTGCTAATTATACTTTTAAGGGTGGAATACCAAAGGAAGTTGGAGATCCAGGAGTACAAACTATACCATGCTCCATTAAAAGAAACTATTTTAAAACTGCTTTATGTGATCTTGGAGCCGGTGTTAGTGTTATGCCTTTCTCTTTATATCGTAGACTTGAATTGAATAAGTTGATGCCTACTGAAATTTCTTTTCAAATGGCTGATAAATCAACTGCTATACCCATCGATATTTGTGAGGATGTGCCTGTTGTGGTTGCAAACGTTACTATCTTACCAGACTTTGTTATTCTTCATATTCCCGAGGACGACAGTATGTCGATCATCCTTGGTAGACCCTTTTTTAATACTACAGGGGCTGTTATTGATTGCAACAAAGGCAATGTCACTTTTAATGTTAATGGTAATGAGCATACGGTACACTTTCTGAAGAAACAACCTCAAGTTCATAGTATCAATTCTAATGGAAAAATTCCAACTACTACTATTGGAGGTTTTGAATTTCCTCTTCCTACTGTCAAAAAGAAATATGATATTCTTATTGTTGGGGACATGCATATCCCCGTTGAGGTAACCATGTGTTATTCGAAAGTTCTTCGGTTTCATGTCATTCGGAAGAAGTTTGTCAATAAGACTTGATCAACCTTGTTAATGGATTCCTTTTGAGGAGCATGAGATGGATGAATTTAGAAGGCACAAATTTTTGTACCCACCATTTACTTTCTGTTATTTAGATTAAATAAAGCAAAAATAGTATTTTCTGACTGTTTTCTGAAATATCCGTGCAATAAAAAATGTCCCGAAAATAGAAGTTCTCCAAATGCCCTGAAAATTTAGTATGATTTTTATAAAATATTTGAGAATTTCTGGCATTGAGAACACACTAGGGGGACCCACCACATGTCCACAAGGGTGGAGGGCGCGCCCCCTGTCTTGTGGGTGCCACCTGGGTCCCCTCCACTTATTCCAGCACCCATCCACTTTGTCTTCCTCTACAAAAAATCATCCCATAGCTCAAACCCATGCTCTTGCTCATTTTTCTACCATTTTCGATCTCCTTGCTCAAAGCTCCATTCGCAAAACTGCTTGGGGGGGGGTTGTTCTTCGGTATGTGACTTCTCCAATGGTCCAATTAGTTTTTGTTCTAGTGCTTTATTTATTGCAAATTTTTGCTGCTGTGGTGACTTTGTTCTTGAGCTTGCATGTCAAATTTATATGGTCCAAAGTAGTTTTGGTGCATGATATAGCCTCTACACACTTGTAGGAGTAGTTGCTATTAATTTCGTTGAGCTTGGTTCACTTATATTTTGAGTCACTAAAAATTTCAGAGGAAGAAAATGATGAGGAGATTGTTGAGAGACTCCTCGAGTCGAGGTTCGAAGGAAAAAGAAAATGAGGAGAAGGAGAAGCCCAAGTACAATCTTCCTCGCGCTGTGGAGATTCGGTCGTGTGAATGGACATGCGATGCATTCTTGGAGGCAGCTGGAATTCATGAGGATTTCTATTATTTGGCTGAGAATGCGGATCACCGACTTCCTCCATGACCAGTGTGACCAGTACCTCCTACTCACTAATACTTTCGTGCAAAATTTTCACTTTCATGCTAGGAGATCACCACCTACGGTAGAGTTTCACTTATATGATGAGCATAAGGAGATGACGCTTTATGACTTTTGTGAGGTTTGTAAATTACCTTATGAGGGTAGCATCGAGGAACCACATCCTGGAGATGTGGAAGATTTTATTGATGAAGTTACCGTAGGGGAAAGGAGAGAGGTGTCAAAAGCGAGAGTGTCTAGTTTACATTTTCCTGTTTTGCGCTATTACTCATTATTTGCAGGGAGATGTTTGATTGGTCGCGGGGATAGTGGAGGCCTTAGTGCTCCCGACCTTGCCATTTTGCGCCATGCTTTACTTTGTGATAAAACTTTCAGTTTAGGCGCTATGGTTGCTAGACGGTTGAGTTTAAACCATATTAAGGGTCCTATCTTTGGAGGTATTTATGCTTCCTGCCTTGCTAGATGCTTTGAGATACCTATTAGGCAGGATGAGAAAGAGGAGAAACTGCTACCCACTATATACTTAGATTATGACAGTATGGTAGCACATAATTTTATTCGCTATGATAAGGAAAAGAGACTCATTTATAACCTGGTATTTAGCGAGGATACTTTTCAGATTATTACCTTGCCTGCACCTACTTTGTTCGATATTCATTCAGGCAGGTACTTTGTTTTCCCCGCGGACATTCATTCATATTGGGAGGGGACGCGATCCCCAGCTCCTGAGCCAGAGCCATCACCTGATCCATATCAGGAGTCTATTTATCAGTGGGAGCCACAGGAGCTTGCTAACTAGTGGAACCCCCAGGATCCTCCTTAGTACACCAGAGAGGGCTACTTTGATCCATGGGCTTAGACCAACTTAGGCCAAAATCCTAAGCTTGGGGGAGTACGTATTTCTCACCGACATTACATTCATGTTCACACACTCATTTCAGTTGTCGGTGTTCATACTTTTTCATTGTATAATCCATGTTAGTTTATTTATTTTTCTTGCTTTCTTCTTGTGTGTTTGAAAAACCTTAAGAAAAAACAAAAAAAATTAGTTGTAGTTAGTTTACTTTCCATGCTTATTTAGTTGTAGTATTAAAAGAAAACCCAAAAAGATTTCTCATTCTTCTTTTACTTGTTGGGAGCTCTCCCGTGTAAATAGTTTTTCTCGTTGTTGTTTTACTTCTTCAGAAAAACAAAAACTCCAAAAACATTTTAGTGTATTTCTTTGAAATTCTTTTCTTTTCTTTGGGGGTCGAGCGGAGAAGACCACGATGAAAATGTTGAGTGGCTCTCATATGCATTATTGTTGATATAATAAAGAGCTCATATTACCTTGTCTTCTCCTTTGAATAAATGTTTGCAGATTCCAGCTTAGTCCAATGCACGTGCACTATTATTATTATCCACGCCGTTCGGTCATGCAAGTGAAAGGCAATAATAACGATATATGATAAAATGATTGAGATGAGGAAAAGCTGGTATGAACTCGACCTATCTTGTTTTTGTAAATATGATTAGTTCATCATTCCCGATTCAACCTATTATGAATGAAACATGTTTGCAATGACAATTAGAGATTATAATTACTCATCCCATGCTTAATTATCTAGGAGTTTATAATGGTTTGCCTTGCGTGCTAACATGCTTTTAAAATGGTTGTGATGTAGTATGATAGGATGGTATCCTCCTTTGAATGATTCGAGTGGCTTGACTTGGCACATGTTCACGCATGTAGTTGAAACAAAATCAGCATAGCCTCCACGATATTTATGTTCATGGTGATTTATATCCTACTCATGCTTGCATTCAGTGTTGGTTAATCTCAATGCATGTTTATGACTGTTGTCGCTCTCTAGTTGGTCGCTCCCCAGTCTTTTTCTAGCCTTCACTTGTACTAAGCGGGAATACTGCTTGTGCATCCACTTCCATAAACCCAAAGTTGTTCCATATGAGTCCACCATACCTTCCTATATGCGGTATTTACTTGTTGTTCCAAGTAAATTTGCATGTGCCAAACTCTAAGCCTTCAAATGATAATCTGTTTGTATGCTCGAATCGCTCATGTAGCAACTAGGGCTGTCATATCTTCCATGCTAGGTGGGTTATTCTCACGATGAGTGGACTCCGCTCATCATTCATGAGAAAATGGCTGGTAACCGGGATGCCCAGTCCCATGCTCAAATCAATTCAAAATATAATTGCAAACAAAACTCCCCCAGGGCTGTTGTTAGTTGGACGGTACCCATTGTTTCGGACCAGCCATCGAATGTGCTTGTTGGTGGTGGGGGATTATAAACTTTACCGTTCTGTTTGGAAACTGCCTATAATGTATCTAGTATGGAAGACACCGAGATCTCTTGGTTGTTATGTTGACAATGAAGGTACACCGCTCAAAATATTATTTATCTATGTTTAAAAAAACTCGAGCTCTGGCACCTATGCAAATCCCTGCTTCCCTCTGTGAAGGGCATATCTATTTACTTTTATTGCTGAGTCATCATCCTCTTATAAATAGCACTAGTTAGAGAGCACCACTGTCATTTGTATGCATTGCTATTAATTTATATTGAGTATGACTGTGACTGGATCTCTTTTACCATGAATTACAATGTCTAGTCAGTCCTTGATCTTCAGGGGTGCTCTGCATTTATGTTTTGCGGTCTCGGAAAGGGCTAGCAAGATACCATCTTGTTATATCATATCATGATTTTTTTGAAAAAGTGTTGTCATCCGAGATTTATTATTATTGCTCGCTAGTTGATTATGCCATTGATATGAGTAAGTGTGAGACCTAAATGTTATTATGAATATGGTTAGTTCATATTCTTTGCTGAAAACTTGAATGCTGGCTTTACATATTTGCAACAACAAGATCAAACCGAGTTTGTAAAAGTTTTTCTTTATCACTTTCAGTTTGTCAACTGAATTGCTTGAGGACAAGCAATGGGTTAAGCTTGGGGGAGTTGATACGTCTCCATCGTATCTACTTTTCCAAACTCTTTTGCCCTTGTTTTGGACTCTAATTTGCATGATTTGAATGGAACTAGCCCGGACTGACGTTGTTTTCAGCAGAATTGCCATGGTATTGTTTTCATGCAGAAATAAAAGTTCTCGGAATGACGTGAAACTTCACGGAGAGTACTTTTGTAATAAATAAAAAATATTGGCGAAAGAATCAACCAAAGGGGACCCACACCCTGTCCACAAGGGTGGAGGGCGCGCCCACCCCCCGGGGGCGCGCCCTCTGGTCTTGTGGGTCCCACGAGGCTCCACCGACCTCAACTCCAACTCCATATATTCAAGTTCGGGGAGAAAAAAACAAAGAGGAGGATTCACCGCGTTTTACGATATGGAGCCACCGCCACCTCCTGTTCTTCCTCGGGAGGGCAGATCTGGAGTCTGTTCTGGGCTCCGGAGAGGGGAAATCGTCACCATCGTCATCATCAACCATCCTCCATCACCAATTTCATGATTCTCACCGCCGTGTGTGAGTAATCCCATCGTAGGCTTGCTGGACGGTGATGGGTTGGATGAGATCTACCATGTAATCGATTTAGTTTTGTTAGGGTTTGATCCCTAGTATCCACTATGTTCTAAGATTGATGTTGCTATGACTTTGCTATGCCTAATGCTTGTCACTAGGGCCTGAGTGCCATGATTTCAGATCTGAACCTATTATGTTTTCATGAATATATTTGTGTTCTTGATCCTATCTTGCAAGTTATAGTCACCTACTACGTGTTATGATCCGGCAACCCCGGAGTGACATAGTCGGGACACTTCCCGGTGATGATCGTAGTTTGAGGAGTTCATGTATTAACTAAGTGCTAATGATTTGGTCTGGTACTCTATTAAAAGGAGGCCTTAATATCCCTTAGTTCCCATTAGGACCCCGCTGCCACGTGAGGGTAGGACAAAAGATGTCATGCAAGTTCTTTTCCATAAGCACGTATGACTATATTCGGAATACATGCCTACATTATATTGATTTGGAGCTAGTTCTGTGTCACCCTAGTTTATAACTGTTGCATGATGAATGCCATCCGACATAATTATCCATCATTGATCCATTGCGTACGAGCTCGTTTCATATTGATCTTTGCTCAATTACTTTTCCGTTGTCACTGTTACGATTGCTACTAAACTACTACTGTTAATTTTGCCACTGTTGCCGTTACTTCCATATTACCTTCCTACTAAATACTTTGCTGCAGATATTAAGTCTTTCAGGTGTGGTTGAATTGACAACTCAGCTGCTAATACTTGAGAATATTCTTTGGCTTCCCTTGTGTAATCAATAAATTTGGGTTGAATATTCTACCCTCGAAAATTGTTGTGATCCCCTATACTTGTGGGTTATCACCGCGCAGGGAGATTATCTTCGTCATTTACATCAAACTCCTCGATACTTCAGGGACCTGTTACTCCGTTTGCACTAGCAAACACACAAGTCCCATACTCTTTATGTCAACAAACTCCGGAACATAAGGGGCCCATCATTGCACCAACACTACCATAGAGAATGATAAGGTTTTGCATTGATTTATACTAACTTATCTTATGAGTTCTTGTTGAGTTTTGTGTGGATGAAGTTTTTAAGAATTAGGGAAGCCCTGATATGATAGGAATTAAGGAGATACAAAAGCTCAAGCTTGGGGATGCCCAAGGCATCCCAAGTTAATATTTCAAGAAGTCTCAAGCATCTAAGTTGGGGATGCCCCAGTTGGCATCCCACCTTTCTTCTTCAACAATGATCGGTCAGTTTTGGTTGAGTCTAAGTTTTTGCTTCTTCACATGATATGTGCTATCCTTGGAATGCCATTTTTTTTGCTTGATGTTTGAATAAAATACTTAAGATCTGAAATTCTTAAATGAGACAGAGTCTTCACATAGCTACTTAATTATTTGCCTACTCGTTGATCTTCACTTATATCTTTTTGGAGTAGTTTGTCATTTACTCATGTGCTTCACTTATATCCTATGAGTAAATGGTTGAGTGAATTGAATATCATAAATCTGAAATTATATCACATGCTTATCCCATGGGGAGTAATGACTTCACATATAAGAAGTATAGGTGGTAAAATTTATTGAAAGTTAGCAAACACAACATTGGTCACTTGAATAATTCATGAAAGAATATTGAAGGAAGAGAGATTTCACATATAAATACACTATCTTGGACATCTTCTATGATTGTGAGCCCCATTAATTATTTTCAAACTTGAGCAAATTAGTTGAAGTTGGACAAGGAAGACAACGTACTGAGTTATGTTTGGGTATATTTGTATAGAAGTTGTATTGTTATGGATCCTCCAACATGTGGTGCTTGCTTAGGATCTTTTGCTAGCCTTCACCTGTACTAAGCGTGAATACTGCTTGTGCATCCACTTCCTTAAACCCAAAGTTAGTCCATATAAGTCCACCATACCTACCTATATGCGGTATTTACCTGCTGTTCCAAGTAATTTGCATGTGCCAAATTCTAAATCTTCAAATAATTATCTGTTTGTATGTCCAAATCGCTCATGAAGCAACTGGGGGTGGTCAGTATCTTCTATGCTAGGTATGTTATTCTCACGATGAGTGTTTATTCGCTTGTCATTCATGAGAAAGTGGCTGGTAATTGGGATGCCCAGTCCTATGATCAAAATCAAAATATAGTAATGAAACAAAACTCCCCGAATCATTGTTGGTATGGAGGGCACCTGAGGATTCGGCTCGCCATGGCTTGTGTTTGTTGGTGGAGGGGGAGTAAAAACTTTACCTTTCTGTTTGGGAACCGCCTATAATGTGTCTAGCATGGAAGATATTGGGAACTCTCGGTCGTTACGTTGACAGTGAAAGCATACCTCTCAAAATTATATTCATCTCTGTTTTAAAAGCTTCGAGCTCTGGCACCTCTGCAAATCCCTGCTTCCCTCTATGAAGGGCCTATCTTTTACTTTTATGCAAGAGTCAGTAGTATTCCTTCTCATTTCAACCTCAATTATTCTCTAGTTGGTAGGTATCATGTGGTGGGGGAAGATCCAAGCATATATGGCCATTCTAATATATTTTATCATAAATTATTATTGTTGACAATTATATATATATGATAAATAAGTTGGGAGGCGAAACATTATGCCCCTATCTTTCTCTGTGTTCGATGGATGCTATTTGTTCTAAAAATATGTTTTTGAGTGTCAGCAATCATGGAAGACTATATGATAGTTGAGTATGTGGAATTTGCTAAATCAAAGCTCTTACATAGACCCTTCCTGAAAATATGAATTGCAATTGTTTGATGACTGAGAATATAGTTTGTTAGTTTTCAAGAAAGTTTATGGTCTATGCTTTAACATGTGAATAGCTTGCTACTTGATCATGAGAAGTTTTATGAGATGAGCTACTATTTATGATATATAGTGATGTTAGAAAAAGTGTTTGGAACTATCATTGATCAAACTTGTGCACTTGCTAGCATTCACACTTCATAAATTATTTCTTTTATCATTTACCTACTTGAGGACGAGCAAGAATTAAGCTTGGGGATGATGATACGTCTCCAACGTATCTATAATTTATGAAGTATTCATGCCATGTTTACAACAATTTTATATGGTTTTGGTATGATTTGATTAGAACTAACCCGGACTAACGCTGTTTTCAGCAGAACTAACGTGGTGTCATTTTTGTGCAGAAATAAAAGTTCTCGGAATGGGCTGAAAATTCACGGTAATTTTTATGGACCAAAAGAGACCCCGAAGCACCGGAGCTGGGCTAGGAAGTGACCGAGGAGGCCACAAGCCTGGGGGCGCCCACCTCCCTAGGGCATGCCTCCCGAGCTTGTGGGCCCCTTGGGCACCCCCTTGACGTGAGACCGATGCCAAAAATTCCTATAAATACCCAAAACCCCAAAAATAACCCTAGATGAGAAGTTCCGCCGCCGCAAACCTCTGTAGCCACGAAAAACCAATTGGGACCCCGTTCCGGCACCCTGCCGGAGGGGGAAATCATCACCGGAGGTCATCTTCATCATCCCGGTGGCCACCATGATGAGGAAGGAATAGTTCACCCTCGGGGCTGAGGGTATGTACTAGTAGCTATGTGTTTGATCTCCTTCTCTCGTGTTCTTGATTTGGCACGATATTGATGTACCATGACCTTGTTAATATATTTGGATCTTACGGTGTTCTTCCCTCTCTACCTTCTTGTGATGAATTGAGTCTTGTTCTTTGAGCTTTCGTTATGTTCTCCAATAGAAACTTTGGAGTGATTCTTTGTTGCACGTTGAGGGATTGCCATATGATTTAATTATGTTAGCATTGTTGAGAGATTCTGCACTAATGAAAGTATGAACCCTAGGCCTTGTTTTCAAGCATTGCAATACCGTTTTTGCTCACTTTTATTACTTGCTACCTTGCTGTTTTTATATTTCCAGATTACAAAATTCCATAATCTACTATCCATACTACACTTGTATCACCATCTCTTCGCCGAACTAGTGCACCTATACAATTTACCATTGTATTGGGTGTGTTGGGGACACAAGAGACTCTTTGTTATTTGATTGCAGGGTTGTTTGAGAGAGACCATCTTCATCCTACGCTTCCCACTCATTGATAAACCTTAGGTCATCCACTTGAAGGAAAATTGCTACTTCCTACAAAACTTTGCGCTTGGAGGCCCAACACGAGTCTACAAGAATAAATTGTGTAGTAGACATCAGGTAGCTTCTCCACTAAATCCCTGTACCAGGTCATCGCGACCACATCGGACCTAAGCCTCTCGTGGTGATTTGGTCGATCAGACTTCAGCTGAAGGTTTGGATCTTCCTGTGGCAATGAATCCGAGGTCGGGTCCCTTCCGGTGTGGAGGTGCTCAAACGGAACGGCCCGGGAGATGCGATGTGCCCGCTCTGTGGACAAAAGGAGATTCGAACCACATCTTCTTCTCCCGCGTGTCCGTTCAATTTCTATGGAGTTGCCTACGTGAAGCAGTGGGTGGTAGTTGGTGCCACAACAACTTCCCTGACCTCTTCGCCGAACTCCAGTCTTCACCGCCAGCTGTACGCCACACTAGGTGCCTAACTATTGGGGTTCTAGCCTGGACGCTTTGGACGGTCCGAAATAAGTTTTTGATCCATCGCGTGCCTCTGCGATGTGCTACTGACGCTGTGTTCAAAATGTGTGGATATCTGTAGCTTTGGCGGCCGCTTAGCCGCCACCGAGACCGAGACGCCATCAACACCATCATTGCTGATCTTCGCATGATGGCTCTACGCTTGGCGCCGCCACTACCTCCTTCACCACCAGAGTCGGATTAGATCTTCATTTACTGTGCCGCCACATATATTTTATTTCTTTGGGCTTGTTGTGCTATGTCCTCATCAGAACCTATATGTACCTTATGTTGTGCTACCTCGTGTGGCTAATTATTTTTTAAATAATACACTTTTTTATGAATTTTCAGAAATATTACACTGGATACAAAATTTTCAAAAATAATACACCGTCGGCCCTGTGCTGGCCGACTGGGCCTAGTCAGCCCACAGCAGGCCGACTGGGCCTAATCAGCCAACATCAGGCCGATTAGTAGCCTTTCGGCCTAGGGGTGGCGGATAGGCCACCCGGCTGCTGATAGGGGGTCAATCGGCTTGCCGTAAGCCGATAGGTGCATGGCCCATGCAATCGTACGTGGGTTCAAGTACTGCGCGAGTGCATGTGCACGCCGCTGCCGTATGGTTTCTACTAGACAGCTAGCTAGCTGGCAATTAATCAACTAGCTAGCGTCAAGATTGATATAGCTAGCTTGTTACGTACGTGTGTGTCGTCTTCTGAAACTCGAAGAATCGATCAAGCGTGGCTTGTGTATTCGCACGTCTTGCCGGAAAGCAATCCGCAGGTCGTAATACTTAGCCAGTGTACATATGTATTCGGTCGACCGACGAAAAATAGTCCCGAGGAGCGATCGGGGCCTAGTCAACAAAAACATCAGGCCACGCACGGGTAGCTACGCTCTGGCACTCGTCCTTGATCCCTGTCGCCGCATGCACCATACGCTGTGCCGCATCCAGGTTCGGCGACGCGAACTCACGGACTGTGGGCTTGCGCAGCTGTCGTCACCTGCTGCGGGGTACTATGGGCGTGGGGCTGAACCATAGCTAATTTTTTTAAATGATACACTTTTTTATTAATTTTCAAAAATATTACGCCGTTTTTTTATTTTTAAAAATAATACAGCGTCGGCTTACTGTAGGCTGACTGGAGCCAGTCTAATCGGCTAGCAGTTGGCCGACTAGTGCATGGCCATGCAACGGACGTGTTTTACGTGTGATAGTCAATTTTTTCTGCTCTCTGCTGGTTCTGCCGCGCGCACTGCACACAGGGCGTTCGGCCCAACGCTCCTCCCGAACCAGCCTGACGTACGCGGACGCAGGCCGACGAGCCCGTTGATGACGCAGACCTACAAGATACCTAGTCGTGCTGCGCGCAGACGAGTGCCACCGGAGCTGCACGACGCGTGAACGACTCGCAGCTATAGCATGTTGCCACAGTCCCATGACGACGAGTCGACGACGACTTTAATTTCCCGGCGACGGCCAAGACTCAAACCTGGCCATGCAAAGGCTACCTACGTGCTTACCGTAAGTAAGTACGTGTGTCACGGGCACCTACCATACCGTATGTCTATCTATCTATATATAACATCCCAGACTTTCTAGTACGTACGTTTCATACCCACTCGATCCCACCACACCACCCACGTACGGGTGAGCTAGCTAGCTCTCCCTCCGTACACACACATGCAAGGTTCGACGGCGCGTGGCATGCGGCGGTATGATGGCCATGCACCAGTCGGCCAACTGCAAGCCGACTGGGCTAACCCATGGCCGACTGGCCTCCTGTCGGCTAGCAGTGAGCCGACTGGCTCCTGTCGGCCTGCAGTAAGTCGATGCTGTATTATTTTAAAAATAAAAAAACGGCGTAATATTTTTGAAAATTAATTTAAAAAGTGTATTATTTAAAAAATTAGTTGAACCATACGGCAGCGGCGTGCACATGCACCAGCGCAGTACTCGAACCCACATGCAGCTATCGGCTTACGGCAAGCCGATTGAACCCCCTGCCAGCTGCCGAGAGGCCTGTCGGCCACCCCTAGGCCACAAGGCTACTAATCGGCCTGATGTTGGCTGATTAGGCCCAGTCGGCCTGCTGTGGGCTGCCCAGTCGGCCAGCAGAGGGCCGACGGTGTATTATTTTTGAAAATTTTGTATCCAGCGTAATATTTCTGAAAATTCATAAAAAAGAGTATTATTTAAAAAAATTAGCACCTCGTGTGTGGCGTGTGTGTATGCGTGTATTTGCGATGTGACATTTGTTGGATCTCATAGCTTTGGTGGTTTGCTTTAAAGCTAGGCGAAAGCTTTTTTGGGTAAATGTCAGAGCCCTCGCTCATGTCACCAATGACCAATCCCTGCGTTTCAAAAAGAAAAGAAAAGACCAATCCCTGCGCTCTCTCTCTCTCTTATTGCGAAAGCCCTGCTCTCTCCTTGTCGGCGCCGGCGACGAGGGGAGCTCTTTCTCAGCGTCCGCAACATCGACGGTCGGAGAGGTGAGAAGAAGTACCGCCGATGCGGTTGCTGTATGTGCTGTAGATTAGTGCTTTCTATATGTTTTGGGTGTTGTTGTCTGGATCGTAGCTGGCAATCCAAGTCGCAGGGGCAGCTAGCGATTCTGCTGTTTCTTGCCCCTAATCTTCTGGTGTACCTGTTGATTCGTTTTTCCAGCAGTGAGACTCCAAGTCATGTGTGCTGGGGACTGGTGGGTGAATTCCCTCTTGAGGAACTTAAGCAGATGAAATGGTGAACTGAGGGATAAGCTATGGGTAGCTGCAATTTTTTTGTATTTGATTTGACTGTCTAATGGTAGAAAACAATACATTGAAGGATTCAAAACTCCTATTTTCTTTCTCAGAAATGACCTAGAGCCTTCTGGTACTAACTAGCAGTGGAGTACTAAGCTTTGCATTATGTACCAATTCCTTTATTGAGCTTTCAGATTGATTGAAAATTGATGCTGATGACTTTGCATTAAGTATAGTATGAGTATCTGTCCTGGGTGTTTTTACTGTTGGCCACTGGCTGCTCTGAAGGTTTTCCATGCTAATCAGATCTTGCGACTTGCTTGTACTTTTGATTTCTCTTTGTTCATAATTATTATAAATCACAGGTGAATTTGAATGCTATGGTGAATATCTGCAGTTCTGCCAGGCGAGCATTTTGCTCCACATGAAACAATATGAAACTGGTGTCCTTTATTAAATTTTATTTGTTAAACATAGAGGAATAACGAGAAGAAAGATAACTTCTAAACTCTACCTCCACATCTAAGCTTTCATCTAGTTCTGAATGTTGTGGAGGAACACAGATTAATGATGGTTGTGTCTAGGTGGTCCAAGCACTAGATTCACTCAATCAGAAGAAAATACATGCTTATCAGTTGCAAGATAAGATACTACTTTCAGCAAAGTAGACGGCTATAGCAATCTGAAGTGCCAGTCACTTACCACCTCCCTTTATTTACCTTATCGCAGTGCTAACTTTCCTATTTGTTAAATGGATGATCTGCAACTTCCTGCTCATCTTATGTGCCAGTCCCTTACCACCTCCCGTTATTTACCTTGCCGCAGTGCTAACTTTCCTATTTGTTAAATGGATGATCTACGACTTCCTGCTAATCTTATGTGTCGAATACAATCTAGCATTCTTTTGTTCTATCAAAGTCTAATGCTCAGCCTTTTTAAGAGAATTAAAGTGATAGACCACTCACTCTGCACTAAGTCTGTCAATTCCACTCAGATCAAATATGCATACAGATGTCTGTACAGCAGCCTCAATTTGCATATTAAAAAAATATGTTTCCAGGGTCTGCGTGTTTATTGGAGAAATACTTGTTCTCTTTGACGTTCCTTAGGTTCCAGAAGCCATTTTATCAAGAGCTTTCAATCTCAACATCCTGTCGAAGGAAATGAGAGTGTAATAGCAAGAACGATTTGAAAAAATAATGCTGATTCTGTACCCATTTTCCTCTTCTTTTGTTTGCTCCTTGAGATACGACCATAGAATCTCATGGCCCTGTTTGTAGCTTTAGAATCAGGTGGGGGGAGATATTATAATTCCGGTAGTACAATGTACATTCGTGTCAATCTAACATTTTTACCAAAATATCATTGGAGATTGACTTCTGTATCATGCATATAAATTGCTCTCATATTCCATTCTGTGAAGGGCAAGAGACATAAGCTATTTTACACACTACATAGGCACACACATCATAAGCAGACCTGAAAATCTACAATGTTACAGTAGATTTGTAAATATTTAGATCACCCTCCATACTAATGCAAACGTAGCTACTGGCAATTCTGGCAAGCATACATATGTATATGCAGACATAGCTACATAGGTAGTGGAAATCTGTTAAGCATATATATGTATCTTAGTAACCTGACCTCGATCCTGACAGCTTGAACCTTCAATAGCAGGAACGTTCTCCATTACCATAACCAAATTGTGGAGCTAACATCTTGAGATCACCATTGTCCATCTTCCAGACTACCTCAGGAGGGCAGTAGCGATCTCCCATAGGAGATGGCAGCAGAGGACATGGGAGATTGCTGCATGCTTTATCATCAATGGGCAGCATGGCCGGTGCCTCAATCTCCTTCCATATCTGGTCCATAGAATATCCATCCATGACACTCTGGTTGCTCTTAAGTACACTTGAGAAGCAGGTTGTGCCATTATGAGTGCTGCCTCCATCCATCCTGATTATTGGTGCAGTTTCAAGGAGGCAGGATTGGTATGTAAATGATGAGGAGGAGGAAGAAGGTGACATGTTTGTCTTCCTCTCTTGTGCTTTCTTCCTCATGTGTGTCCTCCAGTAGTTCTTGATCTCATTGTCCGTACGCCCTGGCAGTCTGCGTGCTATTCTAGACCACCTATACATAGAGAGGATGTTAGTGCGTTTCACCTGTTGTAGATGAAAAAAAAAGCTGCTTTAGTAAGGTCTTCTTTTGGATCAAACCTGTTACCCCATCGAGCATGGAGCTCAATAATAAGGTGTTCCTCCTGTGGCGACATGCGCCCATGCTTGAGGCCAGGGTGGAGGTAGTTGACCCACCGGAGGCGGCAGCTTTTGCCTGTCCTGTTAAGGCCTACATGGCCATAGATAAGGTGATGTATGAAGATAGTTGGTTAGAGACAATGATATTTGCATGCTGTTTGCATCTTTGTGCCAAGGATTGCAAAAATGGCTACCTAATTTGCAGGTCTCCCACCCCTCAAACCTGAGACTTTGGCAACGAAATCCCAGCGGCGGTCACCGAACAGGCGGACAGTGCATACCAGTTGCAGGTCTTCCTGCTCTGTCCATGGCCCCTTGCGCATCTCATCTTGCACTGTCACCATCTCTAACGTTGTTCGCTTCTACCTTGGATGGGCTGGGAGCCAGCCTTGTTGCTCTTCCTCCTCTGTGTGCTTGTGGGCTCCAGTTTCAGGCTTAGATCCTCGATGAACTCCAGCCTGATGGGAAGAAGGTTGGTATTAGTGAGAGGAAGCCACTTTGTCTTAGTTGTGCACTGGTTTGATGGCTCTTGCTTCTCATTTATAGGCAGGACAAGAAGGTCCTCGTGGGGCCTCTTTACGTGGTGGGTCTGATTTAGAGAATCATCGATGAGGTTGTCCTCAGATTAAAATTGCCTTCTCATGTCTCTTGCTCTGTGTTACAAATTTTAAAAGGGTATAGTATTACATATACTGGATTTGGACTGCAGCTAACTCTTGTTTGTTGCCGGTTTACTCTGTGAGTTGACTTAACTCCTTTTGATTAATAGCACACTCATGTTCCCCAAAAAAGTAGAGCAATATGTGCATGTAGGTTTTGGTTAATTATTTTGTGTGTGGGCATATTTTATGGAAATTACTTTTGAAGTGATGGCAAACACATGCAATTTTGTTAACTGAAATGCAAAAGAAATGAAGCAAACCGTAAAATGTGATGTATTTTTGCAACTGTTTGTTGAGTAAGTGGATGCTTATTTCATTTTTACTTGATTTGAAATATTTTAGTAGTCATTTTCTCATGGATAGATATATGTACTTCATTTAAATAATTAGCCCAAAGGCACGACGAGCAGGTATTGTTACGTTTCTCAACGAGCTCCTTTACAGTACCCCTAAATGAATATGAGCCTTTCATTTCTCTTGATCCAACGATTGATGTCTATTGGTACTCCATGTTAGAGTAGTCATTATGATATACGACTTCTAGTCCAAGTCAGTTTTGTACCCCTACTTCAAGTCGGTTTGTACCCTCTTATATACTCTTGTATACCGCACCAAATCATCAACAAGCAACAGTTTTATTCAGCTTTCATGGTATCAGATACCGGTCCTAGGGTTTAGGGTATGGCTCCGCCAACGCCACCGCCGCCGCCGCCGCCCGGCTACTTCGAGCGCCGGGCCGCACTCATCGCCAAGGCTGCCAACGCCGCGGCCGCTTCTCTCTCGTCCCTTACCATAGCTCCACAAAACTACCCTGCACCCATCCTCGCCGCACCAATATCTCTTGCTGACACAATCTCCGACGTCAGCCCCTACATCCCCATAGTTCTTGATCTCGCCGCCCACAACTACTACCATTGGAGACATCTCTTCGATCTCCACCTCGGCCGCTGCAACCTGCGCTCGCATGTCGCCGCCAATTGTCTTCCCCGCCCCGACGATCCGCAATGGTTGAAAGACGATCTCGCGATCGTCCAGTGGTTCTACACCCGCATCACCACCGAGATCTTCAACATGCTCGATCACGACGGTGCCACCGCTGCCAACATCTGGCACTCCCTCCGTCAGCTCTTCCAAAGCAACACCGACGCTCGGAAAAACGCTCTCCACACCGAGCTTCGCAATATGGTGCAAGGAGACGCCCCGGTGAACCTGTTCTGCCAGCGCGTTAAGACCATTGGTGATGAGCTCCGCGAACTCGGCGATACAGTTAGCGACTCACAGCTAATCAATATCGTCGTCGTCGGCCTCAGCGAAGACTTTGACAAGAAAGCCTCGTTCATACCGATGATACGGCCCCCTCCTACCTTCGCTGAAGTTTGTTCCTTGCTACAACTCGCGGCGGAAACACAAGCTCACAAGGACTCTCGCCCCAAGGTCTTTCATGCTGCGGCTCACCCTCCTCTGTCGTCTACACCAGCGCTGCCTTCCAGGCCGGCTCCTGCCGCCGGGCCGTCCGCATCGTCATCTGTTCAACCGCCCCCAGGCTGGCGTCCTAGTCCGAACTACCGCGGCAAAAACCCTATCTACAGGCCGCCGTCGACTCGTTCGGTTCCGCCTACGACATCACCAGCACCGAGTCCTGCACCACCCACCAGTGCTCCATCTGCGGTTGCATGGCGGCCTCCTCATGATCCTTGGACGGGGCTTGTTCAAGCATGGCCCATGCCCTGGTCCGTTCCGTCCACCCTCGGTGCTCCGCCGGCATACTCAGGTGCCTGGTAACCCGGCCTTCGGCCGCCTACTGGTGCTCCCGGGGTTCTCAACCCCCGACAGCCGGCCAATGCCTATCACGCCGCCCCGACGTATGCTCCTTATGGTCATTACAGCACCGACGGTGGCGCCTACTACACACCTCAGCCGGCCCTGCTCCCGACGCCACCCCCACCACAGCCGGCCAATGCCTACTACACTCCCTAGCCGGCCCTACTGCCTCCGACGCCACCGTCGTATCCGCCGGCACTGCTTCCGACGCCACCCTCACCTGCGACACCGAGCTGGGATCAAGCTGCCTTTCTCCAGGCCATGAATAACTTTGCTGCACAAGGAAACTCAGGTACGGATTGGATCTTTGATTCAGGGGCCTCTAGTCATATGTCTGCATCTAGTAATTGGTTATCTTCTTGCACTAAATCTCCTTTCCCTTCCATTGTCCTTGGATATGGATCATCTATTCCTATATATTGTGTTGGTCAGGCTCAACTTCCCTCTTCCACCAAACCTCTTTTACTTCGCGATGTTCTAGTTGCACCCGCCCTTATTAAAAATCTTATCTCTGTTCGCCAATTTACTTGCGACAATCTAGTTTCGGCTGAATTTGACTCTTTTGGTTTATCCGTGAAGGATTACCTGACCAAGGCCGAGATCGCTCGCTTCAATAGCTCCGGTGATCTTTATTCTCTTAATGGAGTTCCTGCCGCCACCCCTCCAACATCCATGCTGGCCTCCGCCGATCTCTGGCATCGTCGCTTGGGCCATCCCAACCCCGCCGTCTTAGCTTCTATGCTTAGTGAATTTACCATACCATGTAATAGGGACTCTCATAATTCTGTGTTTTGCGAGTCTTGTCAATTAGGCAAACATGTGCGTCTTCCCTTTAGTTCCTCTAGTTCTTGTAGCACTTATCCCTTTGAATTAATACATTGTGATTTATGGACCTCTCCCATTGCAAGTGTTTTGGGTTTTAAATACTATCTTGTTATCTTAGATGATTTCACCCACTTTGTCTGGACTTTTCCTCTACGCAACAAATCCGAGGTCCATTCTCTTTTCCTTAATTTTCAACGCTATGTGTCTGTTCACTTCTTCCTCCCAATTCGCTTTATCCAATGTGACAATGGTCGCGAGTTTGATAACATTAAAAACCGTACTTTCTTCTTACAACATGGCATCCTGCTTAGGTTCTCATGTCTCTACACCTCCCCTCAAAATGGTAAAGCAGAACGCTCTCTTCGCACCCTCAATGATATAGTTCGCACTCTCCTCATTCAATCATCTATGCCTCCCAAGTTTTAGGCTGAAGCCCTACACATGGCCACCTTCCTTCTAAATATTCGACCTTCTAAAACTAAACCCAACACTACTCCCTATTATTTCCTCTTTCTTTCCCACCCCGACTACTCCGCGGTTCGTGTTTTCGGCTGTCTCTGTTTTCCCAATGCCTACGCCACTTCTGCAAATAAATTGTCACCACGCTCTATCCCATGTGCTTTTCTCGGCTTCTCTGACGAGCACAAAGGCTATCGCTGTCTCGACCTTCACACCGGACACGTTCATGTCTCTCGTCATGTCACGTTTGCTGAGCACATTTTTCCTTTCTCACAACGCACTACTACACCATCCAACACCCCTAGCTCCGCAAACACCCCCTCTCCCCGTCCTTTCCAACTATATACTCCCCTACCTGCCGAACACAACTTATCACCACCACCATTAACACCCACCGTAGCCAATCCCAACCATACACTCACCCCACCCGAGACGTCCCCAACACCCCCGGCCCCTACTCCCACTCCACCACCCAGCCCTGCTCCCACTCCACCACCCAGCCCTACTCCTTCCGACTCTTCCGCTGCGCCGGACTCACCAGTACCCACCTTACCCCCTCGTGCTATTCCTACAGCAGCCCCGATTAATGATCATCGCATGCGTACTAGGGCCAAATCAGGATTTCATCAACCCCAAGACCGCCTAAACCTTCATACCTCCGTATCTCTCACTTCTCCTCCAAAGAATTACAAAACTGCTCTACTTGATCCCAATTGGGCCGCTGCCATGCAAGAAGAATATAATGCTTTACTTCAAAACAACACCTGGCAACTTGTTCCTCGTCCTCCCAATACAAATATTTTTTCTGGCAAATGGATTTTTCGCCAAAAGTTCCACTCCGATGGGAGCCTCTCACGATATAAAGCCAGGTGGGTTTGTCGTGGCTTTTCTCAGCAACAAGGACTTGATTACGAAGAAACCTTCTCTCCTGTTGTTAAACCTAGCACCATTCGCACCGTTCTTAGTGTTGTTGTCTCCTCTTCATGGCCCATTCACCAACTTGATGTTAAAAATGCTTTCCTCCATGGTTCCCTTCAAGAAACTGTCTACTGCCAGCAACCTCTGGGTTTTGAAAATCCATCCTTTCCAACTCATGTATGTCTTCTTCAGAAATCTCTCTACGGTCTTAAACAGGCCCCACGAGCTTGGTTTCAACGCTTCTCCTCCTTCATTCAAACAATAGGCTTCACTCCATCTCTCTCCGACACCTCTCTTTTTGTGTATCATCAAACTTCTGACACTGCATATTTACTTCTCTATGTAGATGATATCATTCTTACCTCCTCCTCTCAAAAGTTCTTAGATCATATTGTCTCTCTTCTTAGATCTGAATTTTCTATGACTGACCTAGGACTCCTTCATCATTTCTTAGGCATTGCTGTTGTTCGAGATTCCTCCAGCCTTTTTCTTTCCCAACGCCAGTATATTCTTGATCTTCTTAATCGTGCTGGTATGCTTGACTGTCAATCATCTCGCACTCCTGTCGATACTAGTTTTAAACTTTCGGCTATCGGTGCACCCTTTTCCGATCCTACTCTCTATCGTAGCCTAACAGGTGCTCTCCAATATCTCACCATTACTCGTCCTGAAATCTCTTTTGCTGTTCAACAAGCATGTCTCTCTATGCATGATCCCCGGGTTCCTCACTATAATCATGTTAAACGCATTCTTCGGTATTTAAACGGAACTCTCAATCATGGTCTCCACCTCAATAATTCTTCTCCAAACTCGCTTACCGCATACTCTGATGCAGACTGGGCTGGTTGTCCTGACACTCGAAGGTCCACTTCCGGTTTTTGTGTTTTTCTTGGTAACAATTTGATTTCTTGGTCTTCGAAAAGACAGGTTACAGTCTCACGTTCGTCGGCCGAGGCTAAGTATCGCGCTGTGGCACATGCCGTTGCAGATACAATCTGGATTCGGCAGTTACTCTCCGAGCTACACAGGCCTATTGAGCAGGCCACTATTGTCTATTGTGACAACATATCAGCAGTCTACATGACCAGCAATCCAGTTCAACACCGACGCACAAAGCATATTGAGATTGATATTCATTTTGTTCGTGAAAAGGTTGCTCTTGGTCAGGTTCGGGTGCTTCATGTTCCCTCTACGGCTCAGTTTGCTGACATTTTCACCAAGGCACTGCCTACTAAGCCGTTTCAAGATATCTGTTTCAGTCTCAACGTCGTCGAGCCTGCCGTTGATACTGCGGGGGGATGTTAGAGTAGTCATTATGGTATACGACTTCTAGTCCAAGTCAGTTTTGTACCCCTACCCCAAGTCGGTTTGTACCCTCTTATATACTCTTGTATGCCGCACCAAATCATCAACAAGCAACAGTTTTATTCAGCTTTCACTCCAACGTGTGTATGAGAGAGTACCAACAAAAAAAGCGAGGGAGTACCTCGTCCTTGGGGGTAAAAAGGAAAACTGACTCTTATTCTTATTCTCATGGCTCATGGCTGGTACAGTACATAATTGCTAGTCGCTAGAACCCTAATTCTTTATCCTTAAGAAAAAAGAACCCTAATCTTCCAATAGAATGGGCGCCCGCGGCCACTGTGGTCTGCCCGCGCACAAGAGACAGACGGCCATTGGGCCATGGGAATGGTCGTCGATCAGGGCTGGGCGGCGCCGTCGTCGTCGCCGCGGGCGCCTTTGCGAGATCCATATTTCTCGTGCAATTGGAAACTCGCCCGCTCGCTGAAGCAGGATGACTAGGGTGAGGCGGGATCATCAAGATGGCCGGAGATCTATCACGTCGGCACTTCAGGTGTACAAATGTGCAGCTGATCGGATCGACTTGGTTCAATACGGAAGGACGGGGAGTGGCAGTCAGTGGCTGCTTTGATTAGAATTTGTCGCGTTGATGAACGAACGTCTTGCGAGCCTGATATCTCTGTGTTTTAGTTTTATTTGTACTCTCTCCGTCTCAAAATTCTCTCCGTCCCAAAATATAAGAACGTTTTTTATACTAGTGTAGTGTCGAAAACATTCTTATATTATGGGACGGAGGGAGTAGATGTTAGAGATTTTGTGTGGTTTTCGAGAACCTGTAGCCAAGTTTTGTTTGATCGGTAACTTTCAGCGCAAAGAAAACAAATGCATCGATTAGAAATCAGGAAAGGACTTAATTAAGAGGAGAAAAGACTAAACTACCCTTCTAAGTGGAGGGTCAGACTTAAGTGTACTCCATCTCTGCTTGAGGGAGTACCAGGGTACCGTAAAAAAGCTCTTTTCAAAAATAGAAAGAGAAACATAATTATTCTGGGTTCCATTTTCTATAATTCCATACAATAATTTCATGCTCTTAGCTTTAGCATCAATTTCTTTGACAAAACAAACGGCAAGTTTTAAGTCTGAACTGGACTGTTGCCAGTGCATGTTTCTTACAGGAATTTTCTTGGGAACATATAATCTTGTACATACTGCAGTTTAAGCATGCTGATAAGGCCCATTTCAATCTTTTTGTTTCTACATGGTTCTCGTGCATTTACAAATGGATCTTTAGAGATCTTTATGAATCAGAAAAACCCTGATACTGTGTATTTTTTATGGAAAATCCATAAGTATGTTCTTATTTTGGTTATTTCTTACTAGATATTAAGCTATGAAGCATGTCTGTTGAGAATTGTTTTATGCTAGTCCATGAGTGCCCCTACTTGCTTTAGGAACATATATTCGTAGACTCGCAAGACTCGCAGGCTACATATGCTAGTCCACGATCTTTACGCAAATCAGGCCACATATGTAGGTTGACATAATCGTCTCTCGATTCTTCCCTATTTTATTTCTCCTGGATGTGAAAAGCATGTTTCCTTTCTGTCAGCCATTATCATTGGCACAGGGGACTTTATCTTTTCCTTTCTTTTCAGCCATTATCCCACGCACAGCAAAATATCTCGGACTATACACGACTCCAATACGAAGTGTATGCGATTGCGCGACCTGCCACTCAATACGCCATGGGAGCAAGCTTTTGTGCATCTATAATGACTACTAGGGTGAGCTTTGTAGTGGATATGCATGCTGTTTCCCTTTTCGCTAAATGCTTGCGTATTTCTTTCGTCGGATTTGGTTCATATAGCAATCGGTCATACAACATAGGCCATCTGTGCTATATCCGGGCGCCCTTGTTGATTGAATGTGACAAAAATGTAACTAGATACTGGATCTTGTGTAGATCCCAATTTCTACTCATTTGCTGACTTTTGTATACTACATATGCCTTCGTGGAGACAGTAGTTAAGAAAAGTCAGGCAGGTATGTGGACAGTAGGGTCCTGAGCAGTATTTTATCCTCATGGCCTAACTTCTCCATTGCTATGGAATTAGTTGCTTTTTGTATGTTTCTGGAGGTTCCCTCAGCACAAAATGATAAATACAATTTTTCCATGACCAGGAGCAAGCCAGGAAGGCATGGAAGCAGCACTGATGTGGAGGCCACCAACCTGCTAATCTTGCGGTCCACTTTGTGGCCTCTCTACACCTTTTTATCTTGGGCATCTTTACTTCTGAAGGCCCTCCATATACTGCAGTTGTTTTCGCATCCGAGCTCTTCTCGCTTGCTTCTTTATTGGAACACTGATCAGTCATCATCCGTGTGGTGACAATTAGTTCCTGTTCCTATACCCATTGAATGCATCACTTAAGTCAGGTCCTTTTCTCATATATGTGTATCTCAAAATCCTTTCAATTATTTTTTATGCCCCTTGGCCTTTGGGAAGAAGGCTAAAATGTTTTCTGAAAATAAAGGCTTGGGATCACATTATGTTTCTTCTCTCCTTTTTGTTTCTTTTATACATTTTGGCTATAACCTAGAAGTTCACCTACATATTTTGTTTTTCGAGAAAAAGCCTTGAGATGGCTGGGAAGAAGTGTGTGTTGTTTTCTTTGCTCTGCACAAGTTTTCCATCAATTCTTGTGTTTTTCGGTGTCAACCGAACCATGTGGCACTACTGCAGTCTAACTAAAAGAAAAACCAAGTCTTACTGCTACGCTTAGCAAATAATTGGTAAAATGAAAATAATGGTTTTGTATATAGCTCATGACTCGGTATGTGAATTCTTGCAGGATGGTGAAATTGATCAGAAAGTGAGTAGCAGGGGTTATTGCCTTTGGTAGGATAAGATGGTGAAATGTTGTTAGATTAGGATATTCTTGCTTTCGCTTGAGCAGATTGATTTTTGGTTCGTTTGGTCAGTTTTAATTCTCCATTTCTTGTGGTGCACATCAGTTGCCGGGAGGACTCTCTTGCTATGATGATGGTGACCACCGCAAACCACGAGTCGACGGATCGTCAAGTTCGTTTCAAAGATTATTATGGTGACAAGCAATGTAAGTATTCAGAGCTTTTACACCTGGAGTGATTATCTGTGAAATGGTAGAAAAAACCACGGCTTCCGACTGATGATGTGAGCCTGTGGTGCTCTGATCTCGGTTATGATGTGGATGCCCGTGGCCGCGGGGGGTGATAAGAAACACTGAATTTCCACTCTTTTTATCCTGATTTCGCATGTGGGGGTGACGACTGACGGCGACGGCGACTGCAATGGCAGACGGAACCGAAGCCCACCACCCAATTCCGTGTGATTTGGTGTCACCCCGCTCAAAGTTGGAGCAAAAGCAGCGTCCACTGGATGTTGGAAAATTAAGGATATATGCTTTTTGGCCTGTGCCGTGAGGTTTAATAACACATGATGGGATTATGGATTGACGCGACCGGGGGGCACCTGTCATGCCATAGGGCTTAGTGGATGTCATCTTATCGTCGACGTACGCCACCATTAGCGGGAAGGGAGAAGATCGCCTTGTTTTTTTTAAAAAAAAAAGACGACTCCCGGCCTCTACATCGGATGCATACGGCCATTTTATTAATTATTGACACAAGACCTTACAGAGTTATACAACAATAAGTCTAAAGCCATCAAACTAAGCAACATCTGTCGCTATCCCTATCCAGTTGATGTAGGGGCGCTGAAAGTCTTGGCCTAATACCAAACAAAACTCGCAGCCAAACCTAACATTTAAGACTTGAGGTCCCAACCAGGACGCCTGCCGGGTATGGGCACCCATCAGTCTGGCGTGCTTCTCAACCAGGACGCCTGCCGGATATGAGGCCGCCGCAGCCACCTGCCACCAATCCATCTTCAGAGTTGTACTGCTGCATCAACCTTGCCCGGTCTAACTGCCGCCGACGCCACCACGACGCCAGGCAGCGTCACCCTCCTGCGTGAGTCCTTCTCCGCTCATCAGGCGTCGAGTCTCCACTGCGCCACGCCGCCGAGATCCGCCGTCATCAATGGAGCAGAGGAAACACCACTCCTCCTCTTGTCCCCTCCAACCAGCACTTGCTCCAAAACGATGCCCCCATGAGGGAGAACGATACCGAAGGCACCGTCATCGTCCGATCCGGTATACCCAGATCTAGGGTTTCCCCCGGAACTTCCCGATCAGGTTGATGTGACCTGCAACGACGATGCCTCCAGAAGGGAACGACGTCTGAGACGCCGCCATCGTCCGCCAAGACCGCAGTCAGGCGCGATTTTTACCGGAAGCCACGTCTTCCCGACCTCGTGGCTGGCTGGAACCGAGCGGAACCTCGCCACGAAGACGTATGTCGCCGTCGGTACTCCGGCGGAGATCCGGCATCTCCTCACCGGTCCCTCCACGTGCCGCCGGTCGGCGGAAGGCCTCCCCGTGACGGATCCAAATGGGGCGTTGGACCCGCAGTGACCGCCATCACCATCACGACCAGGACAGCCCACCCCGCCGGATGGGGCGCTGCCACCTCCGCCGTCCATGCAGGGCCGCCGCTCTGCTGGCGATGGTGCTCTGGCCCCCGCCGCACAGCCCGGATTCGCCGTCCTAGCCGCCGCCGTTGGATCGCACGAGAGGAGCCGCCCCCGCCGCCTCAGATGGGATCCGCCGCATCCACCCGCCCAGAAACCTTCGGCACCGGGCCCGCCGCCACCGCGGCCCACGCCGGCGGTAGCGGCGGCAGGAAGGGGCGGCAAGAAGGTGCTGGCGACGCTAGGGTTTCGGGGCCCCTGGCGCCGCCTGGGGGGAGGCGACGCGAGAAGATCGCCTTGTGGCCATGATCTTGACATGTGGATCGATACTACCAGTACCAGTACCAGAGAACAGTAAGCAGCAGTCGGTCCGGATGGTCATTTGGCCCGCACAATATGTGCCATCAGCAAGCCCATGCTATAGTTCTTTTTTTATGGTGAACGGTGGAGGAGCATGTGCCCCAGAGTTAGCTATCTATCGCCGACCAGATGCCAGCCTTGTTTGTTGTTTTTCTTTTTACTCCTCTTAAATCAATTTGTATAGTTTTTTTTTTTGCAAAATCAATCGTGTATGCTCAGTAAGTTTAGGTATTACAATCCACTATCTGTATAACTAAATATTAGACGTTTTTGCAGTTCAAATTAAACTGCAAAAACATCTTATATTTAGTCACAGAGGTAGTAGTTCACACAAGGTATGAACGCCCTTCGGGCCAGAGCCTAACCATACAAACCAAATGTGTAGGAAAAAATATGAACATTATAATACCAAACCAATAGTACTGGATCCATCATGGAATATATTTTTATATTGTACTCCCTCCGTCTGGAAATACTTGTCATCAAAATGAATAAAAGGGAATGTATCTAGATGTATATTAGTTCTAGATACATCTCTTTTTATCCATTTTGATGACAAGTATTTTCGGACGGAGGGAGTACCTATTTGATATTCTAGATGTTCGTATTTTTTTCCCACGGGCTTGATAAAACTTTCGAAAGTTTGACCCAAGACAAAGCTAATATGCGGAGTAAAAAACGAAGGGAGTAACTTGTTATAGGATGGCCTAGGCCCTGCATGAAGTTGTGGTGACAAGCTGACCGTCTTCTGCCTTGCTCTGCTCTGAGCTCGAGTCGGCACGCTTATTGGCTTAGCCGTGGTGTCACAAGCTACGTCCGCTGTTGGTCTACACATGCATGAACCCAGGGCATGTTAAACAGAAGGGGGGAAAAGAGAGAGTGGCTAGCTAGAGCAAGTTGTCCCTCCTTTGGCAGCATAGTAATTGAGGAGAGGACTACGATGACACTTGTGTTTTGTGCTTCTTTGGGAGACTCCGCCCTGTTTCATGATGCCCTTGTCGTGTACCCTAGTTCTTCTACTATAAACTGCGAGGTCGGGCCTTGGTTAATTTGTACTATTATCTCTGTCATATGCCTTCACACACAATGGATCATGTACTGTATCGCCGGCCCATGGTTATGCTGCTGTTTATTACGGCTCTAAGCTCCATTTGCGTCCATGGTCAGCTTGACAGTCATGGTACAACTACTAACATCTCTTCTCTCAGCTACTTGTTTGCATCAATTACTTGTCTACGTGGTTGTTACTTATAGGCATGCCCATCGCAGCGTACGCAGGGTCCATGATCTTTTGCACATACTTTCTTCCCAATGGCATGTCTGTGTTTTTTTTTCAAACGGAGTTCGAAGGCATATGAGTATTTGGTTAGTTAGCAAAAAACCGGGCGAAAACCATTAGCATCCACCACGATTGTAGTTGTCACCTCAGTAGCCATGTGAAGCAAGGTAGGCCTATGCCAAACAACTAGCCACCCGTGAAAAAATTTAGGCAACTCTAATTTCAAAGATGATGGGCGGAAGGGAGATATGCGAGGTTCGTGTCACAATGGATCATGGAAGACTGCCCATTGACAGTCATTGTTGCCACCTGGATCACGTCGTACAACTCAAGCTCCATGGCAAACCAAACTCCCCAATAAGAAAACAAACATAGGGCCCGACAGACACACCGAGAAGTCGAGTACCAAAACCTCGTCGCGACCCAAACACCGCTCGACCCCATCATCGTTGACACACTAGCCACCACCAACATCCTACACCGTTGGTCGGGCAAACTGGCGACCACAGCGTTGTGCACATCCAACATGAATGAAGCGCAAGTGGGATCAAATGTTCAAGATGATCCCCTCTTTAATACTACGTCGGAGACAACATTGTTTCCCGACCCTATATCATGATCTTGACTTCCGCCTGAATAGACCCAGGAGCTGAGGATCCACAAAAAATTCCCGACGGCGCCTCAAAGAGGTAACGACACGCGCAGGTCCTGCCATCACAGACGACAATCATCAGTGTTCAGATCTGCACAACTACCACCCTCGTGCAGTCGGTCAACGCCGAGAAGAACCCCCATGGGCCTGCACAATCCCCCTCTTGTTGTGGTGACCATGCCACTGCAGTGCAGAGCCACCTCTAGCCACGCCACTCACAAATGCAAGCACACCAAAAACGATCAACTGCAAGATCTGGTGTTTGCTCCCAACTGCACCATCACACATCTAGCAACACATGTTGCGCATCATCCCGAGCTGGGTGAGGACGGGGCCGACGACGTGTTTTGCGTGCTCTGCCCGTGTCACCAGAGAGGAGATATGAGGGATGAGCCGGATCGGTATCCAGCCAAAACTCTATATTTAGTGTTAGTAGTTTCTGCCTTATAGTGAGTGTTTCGATGAAGAGCACTCGCACATCTCTTTCTGGCCCCTTATGATATGTAATTTTATTGGTTGTTTTCGTTGAGGGGATTTGCGGGGTTGGTTTCTGAAAAAACATTTGGTCTTTTGGATTAAATAAATCCAGATAAAATAAGGATAGCTAGTGATGTGTACTCGGAAGTTGTTCGCATACTAGCTAATCTTCCAGTTCCAAGGATTCGCTCTCTGTTACACCGGTAGAGAAGCTAATGGTGCGGCCCACGTTTTTTTCTAGGGAAGCACTTAATAGAATAGATGATGTAGTGAGTTTTGGTGTAATCCATGTTCATCTGGTTGAGATTGTTCAATCAGATAAAAAAAAGATTTAAACCGTCTGAATAAATGAAGTGTGACTACATAAGCACAAGACACAACAAATCATTTTTCTCGAGGCTGGCCACAAGGGGGGCTACCGCAAAAAACTAGCCGCCTCCATGGCAAATCGTCGGGCAAAGCTTGCGCGGTGTCGGCAGCGGGGGGGGGGGGGGGGGGGGGAGGTCTTGATCCGGGTGGCCTGCTGTAGAGGCGTTGGAGGGTTGTTGTGCGATGGCAAAGGAGATGGGTGCTCAAGCGGCAGTCTTTGTTAGATGGTGCGTGATGACAGAATTGGTGAAGGCAGTGGCGGACTAATGGATTCAGTGTGGGGCTCTTTATTGGTGGCCTGTCCTAGCTAGATCACCGGAGAAGAGGCTATCAATGCATGGCTATGGACGACGGCGAGCTAGACACTAGACCCGAATTTGTCGTACAACGACATGGGTGTTATTTTTTAGGTTTTCTTTAGAAAGTCGTTGTGTTTGGTCTAGGTTGCCGAGGTGGCGGCCTTGCCTCAGGGTAGGAATAA
The DNA here is from genome assembly GCF_018294505.1 of Triticum aestivum. Classification (NCBI taxonomy): domain Eukaryota; kingdom Viridiplantae; phylum Streptophyta; class Magnoliopsida; order Poales; family Poaceae; genus Triticum; species Triticum aestivum. The sequence goes on along the minus strand of NC_057805.1, from coordinate 127,778,126 downwards.
TGTTCTTCTCGCCCTACCCTTGATCCATTAATGTGCATTGCACTAGAGAAGGGTGCGTGGAGCCATGTCTCCGACAGGTCTTTTAGGATCCATTCAGTTTAGGTTTCCAGTGGATCCATCAAATTCGGCCGGCTTTCATTGCCTCTAGAGTTTCTACAAGCCTTTGTTGGTATTTTTTTCTTCGGGCGGCGATTTGCTTCATAAGTCTTGGCCGTTGGTGCCTCCTGGACTGCATCAACGACTTCTCTGTCGCTGCTTCTACAAGCTCCTGGGTTTTAAAGAGTTTACTCCATCGATGCGGCGTTCTAGAGGCGACATCGCGCTATGCCCACAACACGCCGTCGGCGGTTGCAGGAGGAACAAGACTTTGGTACCTTCAAAATTTTGAATGTAATTTTCTTATTCTGTAAGGATGTTCGTAAGAACATGTGATACTTAATATATGACCTTAGACCTTTTCACAAAAAAGTGCCTAGAGCACAGTTCTCTATGATAGAATATTGTGCCATATACCGAAAACATTTTTTCCCCAATAATAAAACATGTCGTCGAAATTTGGTAGGATGGCAATTTTAGATTCTACTTGCTCCATCCCATATTAAATGTTGTTGCTCAAACTGATGTAGCTAATGTACATCTGTTTGATCGACACTTATGAAACGGGGGAGTATAAAACACGTGTGCACACAAACACACGCATACCTTTTTAGGGAAAAGGCCTTCATGCACACAGTAAACTAAAATCTTTGCGCAAACACACACACATGCTAAATCTATAGTCTTGAGCCCTCCTCAGGATCCATGTCACACACACCCCACAATTGGTCCTTTTTAAGGTTTGTTAATCGATACGTGTTCGCCTTCGAGGCTATATGAAAGGGAAAAGGGTTCCACTCTTCATATCTGTCCAGGGCTGGAGAGAGTCCGGCGCCTTGACAAAGTCCAAACCTTTGTGTGCGTGGTCGTTTATCTTTGTCGTGTTTGTTTGGATCGTAAGAGCAACTTCAACGGGCCGACTCAAACGGACGACGCATTTGTCTGCTTTTTGGTCCGTTTGGGCCGGTCGTCGCCGGCGTCCGCCCAGTTTTGCATTTGGGTCGGCAGTGCGCCCAACGCGCCGACCCATATGTGCCGGCGTGGCCGGCTGGCCGCCCAATTGTACATTGATTTGCATTCAACATATTATCAAATGAAAATGTTTAGTCTGGCCGCCCAAATAAATAGTATAGTTTTACAAGCCAAATACAAATAAAAATGTTTCACATAGTTTTGCAAACGAATAAAAGAAGATACATCTATTGGTTGCCAACATGAGCCCACATATGCTCAACCAAATCATTTTGCAGTTGCACATGAGTTTCCCAGTCACGCATGTCTTCATGAAATTGAGTGAACTGCTCAAATGTTACCGCTACTCCATGCTCAGGCACAACATTCTCACGCTGAAACTGAAAGCCTTGATCGCACAGACGTTCCGGGCGCTCGTCTTCTACGATCATATTATGCATGATCACAAAAGCAGTCATCACCTCCCACAGTTTCTGCGTGCTCCAAGTATTAGCAGGATATCGAACGATGCCCCATCAAGATTGCAAAACACCAAAGGCACGCTCAACATCCTTTCTAGCACTCTCTTGCTCTTGGGCAAATCTTTTCCTTTTCTCTCCGACAGGTTTCGGTATTGTCTTAACAATAGTGGTCCACTGAGGATAGATACCGTCACCCAGATAGTACCCTTTGTCGTAGTTGTGGCCGTTGACAGTAAAGTTCACCGATGGGCTGTTGCCTTCGGCAAGCCTAGCAAACACCGGCGAGCGCTGAAGCACGTTGATATCATTGTGTGATCCAGCCATGCCAAAGAAAGAGTGCCAGATCCAGAGATCTTGAGACGCCACGGCCTCTAGTATGACAGTACAAGCCCTGACATGTCCCTTATACTGCCTTTGCCAAGCAGAAGGGCGGTTCTTCCACTCCCAGTGCATGCAGTCTATGCTGCCAAGCATCCCCGGGAAGCCCCTGCTGGCATTCATCGCCAACAAATGGGCTATATCTTCAGCTGTCGGCTCTCTCAAGTACTCAGGGCCAAACACAGCAATAACTGTTGGAAATATGCCCTAGAGGCAATAATAAATGGTTATTATTATATTTCTTTGTTCATGGTAATTGTCTATTGTTCATGCTATAATTGTTTTATCCGGAAATCGTAATGCATGTGTGAATACATAGACCACAACGTGTCCCTAGTAAGCCTCTAGTTGACTAGCTCGTTGATCAACAGATAGTCATGGTTTCCTGACTATGGACATTGGATGTCATTGATAACAGGATCACATCATTAGGAGAATGATGTGATGGATGAGCCCCAATCCTAAGCATAGCTCAAAGATCGTGTAGTTCGTTTGCTAGAGCTTTTCCAATGTCAAGTATCTTCTCCTTAGACCATGAGATCGTGCAACTCCCGGACACCGTAGGAGTGCTTTGGGTGTGCCAAACGTCACAACATAACTGGGTGACTATAAAGGTACACTACGGGTATCTCCGAAAGTGTCTGTTGGGTTGGCACGGATCGAAACTGGGATTTGTCACTCCATATGACGGAGAGGTATCTCTGGGCCCACTCGGTAATGCATCATCATAATGAGCTCAATGTGACTAAGGAGTTAGTCACGGGATCATGCATTGCGGTACGAGTAAAGAGACTTGCCGGTAACGAGATTGAACAAGGTATTGGGATACCGACGATCGAATCTCGGGCAAGTAACATACCGATTGACAAAGGGAATTGTATACGGGATTGATTGAATCCTCGACATCGTGGTTCATCCGATGAGATCATCGTGGAACATGTGGGAGCCAACATGGGTATCCAGATCCCGCTGTTGGTTATTGACCGGAGAGGCGTCTCGGTCATGTCTGCATGTCTCCCGAACCCGTAGGGTCTACACACTTAAGGTTCGGTGACGCTAGGGTTGTAGAGATATGAGTATGCGGAAACCCGAAAGTTGTTCGGAGTCCCGGATGAGATCCCGGACGTCACGAGGAGTTCCGGAATGGTCCGGAGGTGAAGAATTATATATAGGAAGTCAAGTTTCGGCCACCGAGAAAGTTTCGGGGGTCACCGGTATTGTACCGGGACCACCGGAAGGGTCCCGGGGGTCCACCGGGTGGGGCCACCTATCCCGGAGGGCCCCATGGGCTGAAGTGGGAAGGGAACCAGCCCTTAGTGGGCTGGGGCACCCCCCATGGGCCTTCCCCCTGCGCCTAGGGTTGGAAACCCTAGGGTGAGGGGGGGGCGCCCCACTTGCCTTGGGGGGCAAGTCTCCCCCCTGGCCGCCGCCCCCCATGCAGATGGGTTCCAGGGCCGGCGCCCCCCCCTCCAGGGGTCCTATAAATAGTGGGGGGGAGGGAGGGCAGCAACACCACAGCCTTTGGCGCCTCCCTCCTCCCCTGCAACACCTCTCCCTCTCGCAGAAGCTTGGCGAAGCCCTGCCGAGATCCCGCTACATCCACCACCACGCCGTCGTGCTGCTGGATCTCCATCAGCCTCTCCTTCCCCCTTGCTGGATCAAGAAGGAGGAGACGTCGCTGCTCCGTACGTGTGTTGAACGCGGAGGTGCCGTCCGTTCGGCACTCGGTCATCGGTGATTTGGATCACGGCGAGTACGACTCCATCAACCCCGTTCATTGGAACGCTTCCGCTCGCGATCTACAAGGATATGTAGATGCACTCCTTTCCCCTCGTTGCTAGTATACTCCATAGATGGATCTTGGTGATGCGTAGAAAATTTTAAAATTCTGCTACGATCCCCTACAATAACAGCCTTGCAGAACTTATACAGGGACTCTAGGCATGTAGACTCGCTCATACGGACGTACTCGTCAATGAGATCACCGGGCACTTCGTATGCAAGCATTCGGATGGCGGCAGTGCATTTCTGATAAGAGGAGAAACCAACCTTGCTGACGACATCCTCTTTGCACTCGAAGTAGTCATCATAGCCGATCACTCCCTCTCTAATACAGTTGAAAACATGCCTACTCATACGGAACCGGCGGCGTAATTTGTGATGTTTGAACAACGGGTTTGTTGTATCAAAGAAGTCCTTCTAGAGAAGGAAATGCCCGCTCTCTCGGTTGCGATTCAACGCCGAAAGGTGGCCCGGAATGGAGCCACGGAACAACGACCACTGGCTATTGAGGTGGTGATAGACCAACACGGCAGCCAATATCTCCTCCTCGTCGTCGGACGACGAATCGTCGGAGTCGCAAAGGAAATTTTGGAAAAAGAACTCGTCGGGCGGAGTCCATTTCGTACCTTGGCAAACTGTCGAACAGCTTGCGGGCGTCGATGAAGGAGACGGACGCCGATGGGAGTCGCGGCGCCCACATACCAGCTAGCTGCCCTGCCGGCGTCCGACGAGTGTGACGGCGTTCGACGAGCGTGCCGGTCGGATGTGGCAGGGCGGCGAGGCGGCTTCTTGGTCGCGGACGGCTGTGCGGTGGGGGAAGCGGCGGTGGGAAGCAGTTTGCTCCCCGGCGGCAAAACGACGGCGGAGGGCGACGGGGGGAGGGGCGGCGTTGCTGGGCGAATGTGGAGGCAGCGGCAGCTGGAAGAGTCGCCGGAAAAAATGGGCGGCGGCGTCGGCGACGGAGGAGGCGGGTGAGAGTTGCTTGTTGGACGGGGGTGAGACGGGAGGCCAATGTGCCACAGACAAGCGGGCCCGAGGACAGGAGTAGGCGAGCGCGCGCGCGTCCGTCGCGTGTCCGCGCCGACGCAAATCCGGCTCAAAATTGAGCCAGGAATGGGTCGCCCGCAGACGAAAAACGGACGCGTGTCCGTTTGGGTCGGCGCGTTGGGCCGCCTTTTGTGTTCACGCCGACCCAAACGAACGGCCGCGGATGAAATGGGTCGCCCCATTAAAGTTGCTCTAATCCTGTCCTGCAGTTTGTATCCCCTATTGGCCATGACGTAGGTGTTGGTGGGTCTCGTGTTGAGCTTGGTGTATGTGAAGAGCAACTCGGATGTTTCCTCCCTGGCAACCTGGTTGTTGCATGCTCATTCTGGTGAACCAGTTTGCATTTTGAGAATGTGTCCATTGATTCGGGACGTGAGGGCAGGCACCTTTTTTTACGGTAACGATGAAGGCCATTATGTCTAGGTTGTTCAACTAGCGAGTGACTAAGATTTCTTTTCTTCTTACAATCGTGTCGTCTTTAAAATGGGTAATATTTGTTAGTGTTAGCCACACCGTTGGAGATGACCTTAATGGATCAAGTTGTTCTTCATGTTTCTTTCTTAGCTCGTTGATGGTGCCTTTGTCCCATGAGCTTTTGGGTACCTTATACCAACTGCCTAGGACTCTATATTCTCAAAAGAAATCTTTTATCTTTATAAGTTGTTAGTTGCTGTAGTGCTGACCGGTAAAGCTCCCAATGTAATTTTAGGGAAGGGTTATGTTTTGCCAAATATTTTTAAAAAATGACTGATCCATCTTTATTTTAAAATTGATTCCGAATGCAACATCCACGTCATAACGAAAACTTGTAGGATTACGTTGAGAATCAATCAAGTCCATTAAATCTTGGCAGTTGGGCCTATAAGTCCTTCATTGAAAAGGCACACCACTTGATAAAGAGATGTCTCTTAAAGAAAATATGTAACATTGTGAAAATACTTTTTTCATGAAAAGTTGTTGTAAAAGAATAAAAAGTAACACCAATTATTACATTAATGCATTGAAATTAAATATATAACTTTTCAAAAAATTATACCATCGAGAATACATTAATTGTGCTAGGAAACTACATACTGAAATTTAATATTTAAATTTGTTTATGTGTTTCAATGATATTTAAACTTTGTAACTCTATCCTTTAGAAACTACAAATCTTATGCTATGAAAATTTTAAAATAAACTAATTAATACTGGCAGCAAAGTGTGGCTTTATACTAGTTTTATTTTATTATGAAAAATCACTCCCTCGCCACTCCCAAAGACGAACTAGCAGTTGTTCAAAAAAAAGGGGGACGAAGTTCGATTCCCCACCGCCCCTTACGCCGGTGAAGGATGCCCCCTTCGGCAGCGGCGGAGACGCGGGATCGGTAACCATACCTCGATAGCTGCCATCAGCCCATCACTCTACTCATTAATAATCTGCCGCCAAGACGACGCTGCCGCCGCAAACCACCTGGGCCTCCCGGTCTCCGGTGAGCTCGCAGACACTCGCATCCGCCGCGCGCCAGGAGGCATGCTTCCTCGCCACAGTCCGTACCCCGGCCCCCGCCCTTTCCTTTATAAAGACTCTAAAGTCGCTGCTTCCATCTGTCATCAGCTGCGGGTGCCAGGCTGCCAGTTTAGGGCTTGCGATGGATGCAGTGGTATATATGTGAGGATAGTATGCGTCTTTTCGTTTGATTGCTACAGATTAGCGATCTGGCACTCGGATTTGAGGAACGTATCACCGAATGATTTCTGGTATAAAGAAAATGTGACACTCATTGAGCAGACTGCATATGGAGTCAATTTCAGGCGTATACAAAATTGCAAATACAGCCTTTACAAACAAATTGAGCTTTTGCTAATGGCAATTTTATGGGAGCAGTGTGTTCTCTTGGTTTGTTCCAAGCCTTTGTCTCCAACCCTGTTGCTGCTCTTCAGTTCGAGTAGCAGGGGTGTTTATCGAAATACTATAAGTTATGCTACTTCATTTGTCACTGATTTGATTTCTTCATCTCCGAGAAGACAAACAAGTCCATTGAAATAGTTATAAAAGAAAAGATCAAAACTATATTTTCCATATAAAAAACCATGTTAAATCACTGTTTCAGGTATGTCTGGTCTAAGGATATGCAGCACAGCTGCATTCAGATCCTAACATTATTTCATTTTCATATTTTGTTCTTGTCCATTTGGCAGGTTTCATAAGCATCGACTGTGGATATACTGCAAACCAGACCTACACAGATAGCAGGACAGGCATATCATATGCAAGCGATGAGGGTTACACTGATGCAGGACTGATCCACCCTGTTGATAAAGGTAATCTGCAGACTGACCTTGCAGACCGATACCTTAACCTTCGCTTCTTTCCCAGTGGAGAGCGTAACTGCTACACGCTGCGGTCCCTAACACCGGGTGGCAAGTACCTTGTCAGGGCTGCATTTGGCTATGGTGACTATGATAAACTAAACAAAAATCCTACCTTTGATCTCTATTTTGGGGTCAATTACTGGACAACAGTGACCATTGTCAGTTCCAGTACAGCATATGTGTTTGAGATAATTGCCGTGTGCCCTGCCGACTTCCTACAAATTTGCTTGGTGAATAAAGGATCGGGAACTCCTTTCATCTCAGGGCTTGACTTGAGGTCACTGACATCAGATCTTTATCTGGAGGCCAATGTGACACAGTCTCTGGTTTTGCTCAGCTTTTTCCGTGATACAGTTGGTTTTGGGCCCAACCGCTATCACTTTGGGACAAACTATCAGCACATTAGGTAAGCTGACCAAGCATTATTTAATGTTTCCTTTGTTATTGCATTATCTAGAGGTAATCCTGCTCAATGTTCTATTCAATTCAAGGTTCCCAGATGACCCCTATGACCGTATGTGGCAGAGGTATGAAAACGTAGACGGCTGGACAGACGTACCCAACAAATCCAACGGGGAAATAAAAAACTCCACAAACGACAACTATGATGCACCATCTGCAGTGATGCGTAGTGCATCCATTCCAGTGAATGACTCAAGGATGGACTTATCGTGGAGTTCAGATTCTTCCATGAATGTTGGTGTTGACCCCAAGTTCTTTCTTGTACTCTACTTTGCCGAGTTGGAAGCAGTCCAAGAGTTAAGGCAATTTGATGTCTCTGTGGATAACAACCCATTAGCTTCTGCATTCAGCCCAAAATTCTTGCTGCCTACTGTTCTCTCAGGGATTGTGCAAGGCTCAAACGAGCATAGCATCTCCCTTGTGGCAACATCAAACTCGGCGCTTCAGCCTTTGATCAGCGCGATGGAGATATACATGCTGCGGCCAGTGAATGAATCTACCACTGACTCTTTAGATGGTATATGCTATAGCTCTGGTTATTTTTAACACACCATTCATTTATGCTACCAAGTCTAACTTGGTCAGATGGGCAAAAAGTTAACGTGGTACTTAATTTTAGTGCATGCTATTCTAGTGTAATTTACTAATGTTTGAATTTGATCTTTTGATTTATACTTCTAGTATTAGCTTTTGGAATTCGCCAATTTTCATTCTTTCTTCAGTTTGTCTCGTGCAAATCCATGCCTGTGTACTTTTTATAGCATTAATGTTTCCAGGATTTGTCAATGCCATTAATGGCCATGTGTCTGTGACAAATAGGTTATTTGGGCAGGGTTAGTTTTGATGATAATGCTTACAAGATTCGTAGAAAAATGCAAATTAACTTTCTTATATTTGTTCTTTTGAGAACGTGCAAAAATAAATTGCACATCTTTGCATTAAGTGGCATAAAGTATGGGGTTGGTTGGCCGCGACCTTGTGATAGGAGTTGCACAATTAAGCTCCTTTTGTTCTTGCTACTAGGATTCAAATCAAGTGATGCTTAAAAAAATTCAGGTGATGTTAAATTCACAAAAGTGAGATCTTATAATTATGTACCTTAATGATAACTGATCATGTTTAACACATCACACGACCACTGTTCTGCTGAATTTGGTTTCAGAATGCATGACTGTTTGTTTATCTTGTTAAGTCTGACTAGATTGTGCATTGCCTCTTATATTTGGCATCTTCAGCCAACGCTATGATGACCATCCAGGAGAAGTTCTCTGTGAAAAAAAATTGGGTGGGTGATCCATGTGCCCCTATATCTTTTGCATGGAATGGCTTGAAACTGTAGTTATACTCCCAACAGTCCTAGAATAACAGCCTTGTGAGTTCTGATTTCTGAATCAACATAATCGTTCTATATTTGTCTGTCATTTTCTTCCTTTCTTGTACACCAGAAACTGCAGATTAGAAGTTACACTTCTATGGAAGATGATTGTTTCCTTTCCCTTGCAGAAACATGTCATCCAGTGGATTGGTTGGTGAAATTGATGCTTCTTTTGGTCAGCTAACACTGCTCCAACACTTGTATGTTCAAAAAATTGCCATATCAGACTTCCCCAGATAAGAAAGAGCGCATTTGTTTGTAGCTAGTCCGTGAATTATGAGTGCTTGCAGAGTAGAACATGTATGACCATTGATCACTCAATGCTCTGTGCCTTCCAGTAAATTTCGCTAAATAAAATCACCTTACCGTCCCTAGAAGCTACAGACTTGTAAAAGTATCGCTTTCCGTCTGAATTTCTAATCAAACTTGTCAGTCTGGCCATTTTAAACATAGTATAAAACATAAAGCATGGTAAATCTCTAGTTCAGTCATTTTTGTTTTTGAGTTTCAAGTATCATCCGAAAGTTTTACTGCTAAAACATGGGCTGCCATACTTCACTTTTATATAAGTATATAATATTGATCTGCATTCCCAGGGATCTATCTCACAACAGTCTGTCTGGATCAATACCTGATTTTCTTGGTCAAGTGCCAGCACTTAAATCTCTGTATGTGTTCCTGTATTCCTGCTGCCAATCCAACATCTTTTTTGCAAACTTTATAGCACAGAACCGTTTCAATCTTTAGTCTTCGCCTCTCACAGGGACTTGTCGAGCAACAACCTCAGTGGATCAATTCCTTGGAGTCTGCTAGAAAAAACTCAGCGTGGGCTTTTGACATTAAGGTTTGCACATGTTTCGAGTATATTTCTGTACATCATCTCTTTGAATTACTGAATTGGAACATTCTTTGTTCATCAAATTATTTGAATGATACTTACAATAAGTTCAATATGCCATGTTTTGCTGCTGTTGTCAAATAAAAGTGGAAGGACTATTTTGACGAAAGAGGCAATTTAGTAGTTTAGCTGCCAACAGTATTCAAGACAGTATTTGTGTTTCTCCCCCCAAACAAATTACAGTGATTGTGTTTCTAATTAAATTCACTTCCAGTTATGCTACAATCTTTCACCTATCGGTATTCTGTTTTGTAGGGTCGACGATAACCCAGGTCTTTGTGGAAATAATACATGCAATCCGATTCAGAAAAAGAGGAGGAACAAGACAAAACTACTTCAGATTGTTATTTCAGTAGTTGTTTCAGTATCACTACTAGTTCTGGCTGTATTTTTGCTTGTCATTTGAGACAGAAAGAAGAAGAGGCCAGGTAATGCAGTTGACAGTACTTCATAAACAGTAGCATCGTTAAGGAAATTCAGTTGCTTGATTGTCCTTCATCCTGGATCCGTGCTATAATACGATTCATGTTTATGCTGCCCCAGATCTGGCTCATTCAACTAATACATTCGAGAACCGGAGATTCACTTACAAGGAACTTAAGCGCATCACAAATAACTTCAATAGTGTAATTGGAAGGGGCGGGTTTGGCCTTGTCTATGTTGGTTGTTTGGAGAATGGTGCTTTGGTTGCTGTGAAGATGCGGTCAGAAACATCTTCACAAGGGAATACAGAGTTTTTGGCTGAGGTATATCTACATTATTTGCTCAGCTCAACAAATTATTAGCTATGTTGTACATATCGTATACATATTGCAGGCTCATGAATTATCATATCCATATTGCAGGCTCAGCACCTGGCCAGGGTTCATCACAAGAACTTGGTCTCCTTGATTGGATATTGCAAGGACAAGAAACATTTAAGCCTTATCTACGAGTACATGGATGAAGGAAACCTAGAGGACCGTCTCAGAGGTTTGTAAATTTGCCCACGTACATCGTGTTGCGTAGTGTAAAATTAAGTTTGACGTAATTGTTAAGCATGTTCTACTCGAGTAAATTTCAGCTAATAGGCATACCTTGTAGTTTTCTGTCGGAGAGAAGAACCCTGGTATGCATTGCTTAAGCTTAGCACGCAGCTGACGCTCGAACAAGTGAACATTGTTGTGTGACTCGATCAAGCAATCAAGATCACTGGCGGAGCTTCATTATGGCCAGCAGCCCCCCCAAGCCAAAACCTAAAAAAGAAATTAATAAATAGCAGTTGCTCAAGTTGGGACTAGAAAGGAAATTTTTTGCTGCATTTTTCAGGCCTTATGTTAGGCCCATGTGCGCACACCCATTACCAGCGTCAGAGCAACTAGGTCTCCTGGCCTCCCATTTCGGCAAATTCTGGTCTAGCACACCGCGCAGCAGCAACCCCATGTGCCGGCGAGGCGAGCGGCGACGATAGTGAAGGTCAAATCGGTCACCAGAGCAGCTTAGATCTTTTCCCCTCACTCATTGATTCTTGGTAAGTGGTAATCTAATAATCCTGTCTACATCATTAATTTGTTCTAGACCGTACACTACTCTCTAGGTTTGAGAACCACACATAAGCTCAATCTAAAATTTTCTTTTGAGGATTTTCTTCTGCACTACAGATTTGTTCTGTTCAGTATGTACTGTATACGTTATTTTGCAACTAAGATGGGCAAAATCAACATAAATTTGTTTGAAAGCTATAAATTCCAGCTTGTTGCGGTGGTATATAATTTCTTGTCTTTCACCCCCTCCCCTCCCCGCGTGAAATTCCTACTTAGCTCCGCCACTGACCAATACCCCTGTCTTGAGAGCCGGCAAGCAGAAATAATCATCAAAATCCATGCCTAAGGCTTCCATAACCAATACAGAGGACACATCCGACAACTTAGTCTCCTGGAGACACACAATAGACGTGCCAGTCGTAGCGACAAGGCACCCATGCGACAGGCCCGATCCTTTGGCCCCGGCACGTTCCACACCAACTTCTTAAGGTCGTTCGGCATTGAAAAACAACGGAACACCTGAACGGACCGTGGAGGTCAGACTGCAATGGGACCACCTCCAACCTGCCCGACATCCGCTGAGCCACCACAAAGTGATCCTAAGGACCAACCGTACAGCTCTGCCATAGCCTCGATCCTGTTGTCACTTGACAGGAGCTCAAACATCCGGCGGTAACTTAGTTCGCTGAAAAGCTCAGACTGAGCGAAAGCGTTACATACTTACATGTGATATAATACTTCATCAGGTTACCAGGTCTATTAATTTCCCTTATTTATTTATTTATTTATTAATGTATGTATTTTCTATGTATCCTGTCCACAGGTCAAGAACCCCTTAATTGGCTGCAGCGCCTTAAAATTGCATTGGACTCTGCTCACGGTACGCAGCAAGTATAAATAAATTTTGCAAATGTTGGATGTTGTCCATATGTGTATCCAAACGTTTCTCTTTGATTATGAGTTGTGATAGATCATCTATGCACTCCAACTTAAATTATCCATGCAATTCTTATAGGACTGGAGTACCTGCACAAATCTTGCAGCCCGCCATTGATCCACAGAGATGTTAAGACCGGGAACATCCTTCTTACCACAAATCTCCAGGCCAAGTTATCAGATTTTGGGCTGACAAGGGCTTTCAGCAATGAAATGGTAACACACATGACCACCCGACCTGCTGGTACCCTCGGATACCTGGACCCGGAGTATGCATGTTTTGACCCTAGTTTTTCACATTTCTTGTAGAATAAACTGAGTTCTGAGAAGTCTGATGTGAGTTGACCCTGAACAGGTACTACGCCACCTCTCATCTCAGCGAGAAGAGTGATGTGTACAGCTTCGGCGTGGTCCTCCTGGTGCTCATCACAGGCCAGCGAGCGATCATCACCATCAGTGACACAGAGAGGAATAATATCACTATTTGGGCACGCCACGGGCTGTCTGAAGGTGACATTGACAGCATGATCGACCCGAGGATAAGAGGAGACTGCGACATCAACTCCGTGTGGAAGGTAGCGGATCTGGCACTCCAATGCACTCAGCACACGGGGCGGGACCGGCCAACGATGACGGAGGTCGCGGAGGGGATCAGCGAGAGCTTGCAGCTAGAGACCTCGCCGCGATCCATGAGGTGCAGCTCGAGTGGGACAGGCGGTTCAGCACTCGCTGACGGCGAGCCTGTTGGTGCGCTTGAGACGGAACTGGTTGGAGAAACATCAGCGCGTTGACATTCCTGGATTAGATCCACTTTGGATCATTAGTTGAGTTGCGATTTGCACTATATGGCTTTGGAGGTTTAAGCCAATATTGCTCATATAGGAAAACACTAGCACATGTGCCCGTGCGTTGCAATGGGGAGGTAATTTTTTTTGTAACAAACAACGAGAGAGATAATTGATGTGTTCTCAAAAACAGTCTCCATAGTGGTCGGCGACAAAACGAGGAGTTGCATTCTTCTCACGGGTCATGTTCGCCCCGCGAGATCTTGAAAGTGATGGGTTGGTCGGCGTGGTGGCGACCATCCAACTGGTACATTTTTTCCTCCGGGTCCATCTCCGTCTCAGAGTAGTGGTTGCGTCCTCATTTGGTTGCTTCGACCACTTTCTCCTACGATGACGTAATTGGATGGATTACTAATTGTAGCACATAAATTATGTTTCATTAGCATAATCAGTGCATAACCAAGCATGAATGCATCTTCATTATCAGGGTTTATTCTCTTGAACTATTATTGTACTCACGTGCCCATTAATTTTATTAATTAGAGCAAAACCTGCATATTCTCTTTTATTAGCAGTGTGCTCGCAATTTTTTCCCATTATAGCGAACCAGCATATTATCTTTTATTGGCACGTGCAAGTTACCTCCGGCAATAATTTAAGGAGTCCCTCGTTCTGCTCATAATTCTTGAGACAACTTCTCTATTCTCTCACAACCTTCTTATTTCCAGACAACTTATGGACATATAAAAACTGGTGTGATTTACTATAAAATTCCAAGATGGGACTGTTCCTATCATAATTGCAAGCTAGCTGAGTTGGTTTTATCCGTCTGCACAATAGGGAAGGTCCATAGTTCAATCCCCTCGCGCCCTTTCTTTTTTGCTGCTCGTCAGTCCAACAGAAAAAGAACTATGGTAGGTCCAATTTGGCCCAGTCGAGGGATAACCGAAAAAATTGGGGAGGTACGTGTGGAATGGACGGAACAAAATCTATACATATATCTTTTATTTTCTTAGAGCAGCTGCGTGGGAGCTACTATATGACGCTAGTTGCGTCAACTAGTGTGTAGGACGCACAACGGATCGCATCTGGGGCAGCCCACTAGCAGGCACCGAAATAACCTGTGTTTGCAAGGCACGAGTAATAATCTAAAAAAATGACATGTTGAACAATGGAACACATGACCTTAAAGACCCGACCACGTGCCGCTAGCCACGGTAGCAAAGGCCTACTGCTAACCAATGGCCACTGCAAATACTTAAGAACACACTACAATGTCGAATTTTTTTTAAAAAATTGAACTTTCTTAAAAATAATAATTGCCGATATTCTTGGAAACGTGAACATTTTCTGAAATTATGAACAATGTTTTTAAAACTCCGTCCATTTTGGAAAAACATGGGAAAATTTTGAAACAACATCATTTTTTCAAGATATGAACCTCTTACCAATACCCGAACATTTTTTTAACTTGTGACCAACTTTTGAAAACGGAACATGTTTTGAATATTCAGAACAATTTTATAAAATGTGTTTTTAAATGCGGACATTATTTTCAATCTGTAAACATTTTACTAAAACAAGAATATATTTCAAATTTTGAATAATTTTTCAAATACATGTTTTTTAAATCACAAACAATTTTAGAATATTTCTGAATTTGAATAAAAAAACAGAACGAGAAAATAAATTAATGTTCCAAACATTTTCTGAAAGGGGGAGACAATAATGTAATTCAAACATTTTTCAAAAATTGGACAAAATTTAAAATTCTGAACTTGTTTGAAATTTCGAATTATGAAATAAGGTTAAAATTTTAAATTTGGACGGAAAAATAAAATGGGCCGGCCCAGTCTTGGGTGCCCTGTGCGAACTCCAAGTATCTAACACACAGGCTTTTTGCTTTATGCGCGGACATTATTTTGAATCTGTGAAAATTTTACTAAAACAAGAATATATTTGAAATTTCTAATATTTTATAAAAGACATGTTTTTAAATCACAAACAATTTTGGAATATTTCTGAATTTGAAAAAAAGGAACAAGAGATAAATTAATGTTCCAAATATTTTTGAAAAGGAGAAGACGATATTGTAATTCGGACATTTTTTGAAAATGTTAAATTATGAAATAAGGTAAATTTTAAAATAAATTGGACATAAAAACAAAACGGGCCAGCCCAGTCTTGGGCGCCCTGTGCAAACTTCGACTATCTACCGCACGGGGCGAGAAATAGCATTTTTGCAGCTGGAGACCTCGCTGGGCCACAGCGTGTGCGGACCAAGTACGAAATTCTGGATTGCTAAAAAACAAATGAACTGACAAAAATTTAGTACCACTTCAAATAGAAAAATAAATTTTGAGTGTGAACGGATGAAAAAATCGGAGAAACAGACCTTGCTTTATTAGTAGGTATAAATATAGATGTAGGCTTGAGACATAACTGAATTGTGAGCTTGAATAAAATAGGTGCTACGAAGGTTTAGCAACCAATGCAAAGTGGCAAGAAGACTTAACAACTAATCTCCCTAGGCTAAGTGCAAGTGCATTATTAGGCTTAGCAGCTAATCTTCCTCATGCGTAGATGCTTAGGGTTCTCCCAATGTAGGTTTCTTAGCATTGGTTTCGTAGGTATTTTACTGAAGTGGCTGGTAGTCGACGAAGAGGGAGAAACAGGTTCCTCCCGTTTTCTTCTCTAACCCTAGGCGGCTAGGCCAAACTCTCCCCTCCAGGCTTCGTCCGCGAGCCTGTGGATTCGTCCCTCTCTGCTTGCCTCTTCGGCGATGGTCATGGGGAAGAGAATTCCGGTGCCTCCGCTCCGGTTAGTAGTTTAGGTTAGGGTTTTCTAGTCCTCGCGGGGTGCGGTGCTGGGGCGGATGGCAGTGCTTTTTCTTTGAGTTAGTTTTTCAGGCTTCGATCCTCCCCGAGTTTGTCAGTCTGGACGTAGTCGACGGAGCTCTGACATAGATTCCTGCCGTCTTCTTGGGGTGATGGGATTAGGGTTTCTCATCATGCGATGAGAGTTGGTGTCAGCTGTTTCAGATCTATGCAAGGTTTTGATGTCGTTTGAACTACGTCGGTATTTCCCCAAAGAGGAAGGGATGATGCAGCACAGCTACGGTAGGTATTTCCCTCAGTTATGAAACCAAGGTATCAATCCAGTAGGAGAACCAAGCAACACTATGTAAACAGTACCTGCACACAAAGAACAAATACCTGCAACCCGACGCTTATGAGGGGTTGTCAATCCCTCTTACTGGAAACGGCGTAGGAAATTGTCAAGTTGTCGGGATAAAATTGTGATAGATTGGATAAATATATCTCGAATAAACGCGAAATAAAATATGCAAATAAAAAGTGCAGCAAAGTATTTGGGTTTTTGGAATAATAGATCTGAAAATAAAAACAAATAAAAATAGATCTCAAAGGCAAATATGATAAAGAAGAAACCCGGGGGCTGTAGATTTCACTAGTGGCTTCTCTCAAGAAATAGCACACTATGGGTAAACAAATTACTGTTGGGCAATTGATAAAACCTCAAATAATTATGACGATATCCAGGCAATGATCAATATATAGGCATCATGTCCAAGATTAGTAGACCGACTCCTGCCTGCATCTACTACTATTACTTCACACATCAACCACTATCCAACATCCATCTAGTGTATTCAGTTCATGGAGAAACGGAGTAATGCAATAAGTAAAATGACATGATGTAGACAAGATCTATTCATGTAGGAATAGACCCCATCTTGTTATCCTTAATAGAAACGATCAATGCGTGTCTTGCTGCCCCTTTTGTCACTGAGAAAGAACACCGCACGATCGAACCCACCACAGAGCACCTCTTCCCATGGCAAGAAAAATCGATCTAGTTGACCTAACTAAATCAAATATTTGAAGAAGAAATACGAGGCTATAAATAATCATGCATATAAGAGATCAAGACTCAAATAACTTTCATGGATAAAAAGATCTGATCATAAACTCAAAGTTCATCAGATCCCAACAAACACATTGCAAAAAAGAGTTACGTCAAATAGATCTCCAAGAGACCATTGTATTGAGAATTAAAAGAGAGAGAGGAAGCCATCTAGCTACTGCCTACGGAACCCTAGGTCTACAATGAACTACTCACGCATCATCGGAGAGGCACCAATGAGGATAATGAACCCCTCCGTGATGGTGTCTAGATTGGATCTCGTGGTTCTGGAACTTGCGGCGGCTGGAATTGTGTTCCGTTGACTCCCCTAGGGTTTTTGGAATATTTGGGTATTTATAGGGCGAAGAGGCGGCGCGGGAGGCCACCGAGGTGGGCACAACCCACCAGGGCGCGCCTGGGCCCCCAGGCGCGCCCAGGTGGGTTGTGCCCCCCTTGGGGTACCCCTCTGGTACTTCTTTGGCCCATGTTGTTCCTTCTGGTCCATAAAAATTCTCCGAAAAGTTTCGCTGCATTTGGATTCCGTTTGGTATTGATTTTCTGCAACGTAAAAAACAAGCAAAAAGCAGCAACTGTCACTGGGCACTATGTCAATAGGTTAGTCCCAAAAAATGATATAAAGTTGCTAAAAATGATTGTAAAACATCCAAGAATGATAATATAATAGCATGGAACAAAAAAAATATAGATGCATTGGAGATGTATCAGCATTCCCAAGCTTAATTCCTGCTCGTGCTCGAGTGGGTAAACAATAAAAACAGAATTTTTTATGTGGAATGCTGCCTAACATGTTCATCACATATTCTTTTCTTTTGCGGCATGGACATATGGACTTTTATATGGTTCGAAGCAATAGTCTAGTTTTGACATGAAGATTTCAATACTCAAGTATATCAACAAGCAACCATGTCTTTCAAAATATCAACACTAAAGAAAATTATCCCTAGCCCATCATGCTCAATCATTGATCCATTCGTGAAACACACTCGCATATTAGCTACACCCAATGCTCAAGTACGATCATAGTGCCCCTTAGTTGGTGCTTTATAAGAGAAGGTGGAGACTCAAATAAAATTTGCATCAGGTAAATAGAAAGGCCCTTCGCAGAGGGAAGTAGAGATTTGTAGAGGTGCTAGAGCTCAAAGCTTAATTGAGAGATATTTTTTTTTGAGAGGCATACTTTTCCCGTCAACGAAGATGACCGAGTAATTCCCAATACTTTCCATGCTAGATATATCATAGGCGGTTCCCAAATAGAAAATAAATTTTATTTCTTTTTCCACCATTCTTTTACATTCCACGGCTAGCCGTATCCACGGGTGTCGTTCATATCAACACTTTCCAAGAAATTTATTATTTGACAACATAAAGTAAATTTCTTTTTCATTTCGGGACTGGGCATCCCTATTACCGCCGCACTCTCGTGCAATGACAAGTGATTAAACACTCATCTTGAGAATAACACATCTAGCATGGAAAATATTAGCCACCCCTGCCGCTTAATGAGAGGTACGAGCACACAAAAAGGAAATTTATTTTGAAAATTAGAGATGGAACATACAAATTTGCTTAGAACGGCACGGGAATACCGCATATAGGTAGGTATGATGGACTCATATGGCAAACCTGGGTCTAAGGATTTTGGATGCACAAGTAGTATTTCTACTTAGTACAAGTGAAGGCTAGTAAATAGATTGAGAAGCATCCAACCAAGAAACAAAAAATACATAAGAGAGCATTAAGCATAACTAACACCGAATAATGCACCAGAAGTAGGATGTAATTTCATTGCATAACATTGATTTTCATGCTTGCTTAGGGAATCACAAACCTTAACACCAATATTGTTACTAAAGCATAATTACTCACCAACATGCATGACTCACATATCACTATCATCATATTGCAAAACTATTATAAAGAATCAAGTTTATTTTGTCCAATGATCTTCATGAAAGTTTTTATTATATCCCTCTTGAATATCTATCACTTTGGGACTAGTTTCATATGTTGCTTTTGATAAGCTCAAACAAATTTAAGTGAAGAACATGAGCATAAAAAAATTCTTCTCTCAAAATAATTTAAGTGAAGCATGAGAGAATTTTTTCAAAAATTTACTAACTCTCTAATAAATCTAAGTGAATCATGAGAGCATTTCTTCAAAAATATTAAAGCACACCGTGTCAAAAAGATATAAGTGAAGCACTAGAGCAATTCCATAGCTCAAAAAATTTAAGTGAAGCATATAGAACCATTCTAACAAATCATAGCATAATTTTGGATCTCTCAAATAGGTGTGTCTAGCAAGGATAGATGACACAAAATAAAAAAGCAAAACAAGCAAAGACTCATATAATACAAGACGCTCCAAGCAAAACTCATGATATGTGACGAATAAAAATATAGCTCCAAGTAAAATACCGATGGTCATTAGAAGAAAGAGGGGATGCCTTCCAGGGCATCCCAAGGCTTAGTTGCTTGTTTCTCTTTGAATAATAACTTTGGG
Organism: Triticum aestivum; assembly: GCF_018294505.1. NCBI lineage: Eukaryota > Viridiplantae > Streptophyta > Magnoliopsida > Poales > Poaceae > Triticum > Triticum aestivum. Next base: position 127,758,608 of record NC_057805.1, on the reverse strand, counting down.
TGCCATGGGGCATCCCCAAGCTTAGGCTATTCTTACTCATTATTCCTTCATCCATCGTGATATCACCCAAAACTTGAAAACTTCATTCACACAAAACTCAACAAAACCTTCATGATATCCGTTAGTATAACAAAGCAAATCACCATTCTAAGTACTGTTGCAAACCCATTCATATTTAATTTTTGCGTTATATCTACTATATTCTAACTTTACTATGGCTTATACCCTCCAATACAAACCATAGATTCATCAAAATAAGCACACAACGCAAAGAAAACAGAATCTGTCGAAAATAGAACAACCTGTAGTAATGTGAAAACTTTGTATACTTCTGTAAATCCAAAAATTCTAAAAAATTAGGAAAATATAGGTAATTTGTATATCAATATTGTGTAAAACATTCAGAATTTTTCGCCGCTTCTGTGAATTTAAACAATTATTTTAATGGACACAAAAGTTTCTGTTTTTCAACAAGATCAAATCAACTATCACCCAAAATGATCCTAAAGGCTTTAGTTGGCACAAAGACTAATTAAAACATAAAAACACAATCATAACAGTAGCATAATTGTGCAAACACTTAAGAACAGATAGAAAAAGGCAAAAATAAAATTTATCCATTGGGTTGGCTCCCAACAAGCGCTATCGTTTTATGCCCCTAGCTAGCCATAATGCATAGATTCAAGTATTTTAATCTTTGGTTCTAGATCCATAGGATGCCCTCATGATTGATTCATATGGTGGCCTATTTCTTGTTCTAGGGAAGTGTTCCATACCCTTTCTTAGTAGAAATTGAAATTTAATATTCCCTTCTTTCATATCAATCACGACACCTATAGTGCGTAAAAACGGTCTACCAAGTATGATAGGACAAGACGGATTGCAATCAATATCAAGAACAATAAAATCTATCGATACATAATTCCTATTTGCAAGAATAAGAACATCATTAATTATTCCCATAGGATTTTTAATAGTAGAATCCGCCAAGTGCAAATTAAGAGAACATTCTTCAATATCGGTAAGACCAAGCACATCACATAAAGATTTCGGAATTGAGGAAACACTAGCACCCAAATCACACAAGGCAAAACACTCATAATTTTAATCTTGACTTTGATAGTAGGTTCCCATTCATCATGTAATTTTCTAGGAACTGAAATCTCTAATTCCAACTTTTTTTTCTAAAGCTTTCATCATGGCATCTACGATATGTTTAGTAAAAGCTTTATTTTGTTCATAAGCATGGGGTGAATTTATCATCTATTGCAACAAAGAAATACAACCAATCAATGAACAATCATAATTAAAGTCTTTGTAATCCAAAAGAGTGGGCACATCACTAGTTAAAGTTTTGACCTCTCCAAACCCACTTTTATCAATTTTCTCAACAAGATTTTCACCCTCCGAATTATCGGGACGCCTTCTAGCTAAAGTTGACTCTTCTTCAGTCCCTTTATCATCAATCTTTATTTTAATAGACAAAGAAGCAATAGAAGAAAGAACAATCATTTTAAGATCTTCATCATTTTATGGAAGCAATCACTAGGAAACACTCTTTCTAAAAATTCTCTTCTAGCTCTAAGCATAGCGGTTCTTTTCATACTTTCATCCATAGAAACATATAAAGCTTTAATAGATTCATCAACCTTGGGCACAAAAAATTTCAATAGATTTTCTGCGTCATGAGAAATTCTATCAATGCTTCTAGATATATCATCAATCTTATTCAACTTTTCTTCTATCGAAGTATTGAAAACTTTTTGAGCATTGATAAATTCTTTAATATTATTCTCAAGATCAGAGGTGTTCCTATTACTATAGTAAGAAGGATTACCATAGGAATTACCATAATTATTAGAGGAATTTCTAGGAAAACGCCTAGGATTAAAATTACCTCTATAAGCATTGTTATTAAAATTGTTTCGCAAGATAAAATTCACATCTACTGCATCACTATTTTGCTCAATCAAAGTAGACAAAGGCACATCATTAATATCATTAGGAGAATTTTTATTAGCAACCAATTTCATAAGAGCATCAACTTTTTCACTCAAAGTAGAAATTTCTTCAATAGAATTAACCTTCTTACTAGTAGGTGCTCTTTCGGCATGCCATTGTGAATAATTAGCCATAATATTACCAAGCAATTTAGTAGCTTCACCCAAAGTAATTTCCATAAAAGTATCACCCGCGGCGAAATCTAAAAGATTTCTAATCCCGCGTAAAAAAATTGTATGATCATCCAAAGTTTTAAACCATGAGTAGGACAATTTCTTAGCATCAATTTCATTCTTTCCCAAGATTGCGCAATATGTTCATGCTCAACTTGCTTAAAATTCATGATTTGTGTCCTAAGGGAAATAATTTTCGCGGGCAGAAAATACTTAGTAATAAAAGCATCTTTGCACTTATCCCAAGAATCGATACTATTGTGAGGCAAAGAGGAAAACCAATTTTTTGCACGATCTCGCAAAGAAAACGGAAATAATTTCAACTTCACAATATCATTGTCCACATCTTTTTTCTTTTGCATATCGCATAATTCTACGAATGTGTTTAGATGGGACGCGACATCCTCATTAGGAGTACCGGAAAATTGATCTTTCATGACAAGATTCAACAAAGTGGCATTAATATCACAAGATTCCGCACTAGTGGCGGGAGGAGCAATCAGAGTGCTAATAAAATCATTATTATTGGTATTGGAAAAATCACACAACTTGGTATTTTCTTGAGACATCGTGACTACGCAAACAAGATTGCAAACAAAAATAGATCTGACGAGAAAACGATGAACAAAAAAGGGGGCGAATAAAACGACATTTTTTGGTGAAGTGGGGGAGATGAAAACGAGAGGCAAATGGAAAATAATGTAAATTGCAAGAAGATGAGATTTGTGATTAGGAACCTGATAGATGTTGATGATGTCTCCCCGGCAACGGCGCCAGAAATTGGCGAGTTGTCGGGAGACTATCTTGACTTGATCCTCCCCAGTAACGGCGCTAGAAATTCCTTTTGATGTCGCTTGAACTACGTCGGTATTTCCCCAAAGAGAAAGGGATGATGCAGCACAACTATGGTAGGTATTTCCCTCAGTTATGAAACCCAGTAGGAGAACCAAGCAACACTATGTAAATGGTACTTGCACACAAAGAACAAATACTTGCAGCCCGACGCTTATAGGGGGTTGTCAACCCCTCTTACGGGTAACGACGTAGGAAATTGTCAAGTTGATGGGATAAAATTGTGATAAATTGGATAAATAGATCTCGAATAAACGTGAAATAAAATATGCAAATAAAAAGTGCAACGAAGTATTTTTAGGTTTTTGGAATAATAGATCTAAAAATAAAAGCAAATAAAAATAGATCTCGAAGGCAAATATGATAAAGAAGAGACCCTGGGGCCGTAGATTTCACTAGTGGCTTCTCTCAAGAAATAGCACACGGTGCGTAAACAAATTACTGTTGGGCAATTGATAAAACCTCAAATAATTATGACGATATCCAGGCAATGATTAATATATAGGCATCACGTGCAAGATTAGTAGACCTACTCCTGCTTGCATCTACTACTATTACTGCACACATCGACCGCTATCTAGCATGCATCTAGTGTATTAAGTTCATGGAGAAACGGAGTAATGCAATAAGAATGATGACATGATGTAGACAAGATCTATTCATGTAGGAATAGACCCCATCTTGTTATCCTTAATAGAAACGATCAATACGTGTCTTGCTGCCCCTTTTGTCACTGAGAAAGAACACCGCACGATCGAACCCATCACGAAGCACCTCTTCCCATGGCAAGAAAAATCGATCTAGTTGGCCTAACTAAACGAAACATTCGAAGAAGAAATACGAGGCTATAAATAATCATGCATATAAGAGAACAAAACTCAAATAACTTTCATGGATAAAAAGATCTGATCATTAACTCAAAGTTCATCGGATCCCAACAAACACACTACAAAAAAGAGTTACATCAACTAGATCTCAAGAGACCATTGTATTGAGAATCAAAAGAGAGAGAGAGGAAGCCATCTAGCTACTGCCTACGGACCCGTAGGTCTACAATGAACTACTCACGCATCATTGGAGAGGCACCAATGAGGATGATGAACCCCTTTGTGATGGTGTCTAGATTGGATCTCGTGGTTCTGGAACTTGCGGCAACTGGAATTGTGTTTCATCGACTCCCCTAGGGTTTCTGGAATATTTGGGTATTTATAGGGCGAAGAGGTGGTACGGGAGGCCACCAAGGTGGGCACGACCCACCAGGGCGCGCCTAGGCCGCCAGGCGTGCCCAGGTGGGTTGTGCACCCCCTCGGGGCACCCCTCTCATTAGGTTAGTCCCAAAAAATGATATAAAGTTGCTATAAAATGATTGTAAAACATCAAAGAATGATAATATAACAACATGGAACAATAAAAAATTATAAATATGTTGGAGATGTATTAGGTTTCAACGATGACAACTATAGCTCCAGAGCGATGGTCCTTAGGGGCACATGCACAGACTTCCCGACTATCATCATCAAGATCAAGTCAGCTCCGGTAGGGAACGACGATAGCGGCATGTCGGTGGGTCGTTCTGGCGACAATAGTGTTCATTTGGCAGTTTTTATTTTTTTTGAGATGTTTTGTACTTTCGGTAATCTTTTATAATAGATCTGGTCATTTTCGCAAAAAAGAGAGAAAAGGAGGTTGTAGCTTAGCTAATATACAACCCTTGCATGTGATCAAAAAATCTGCTAGCTCAATCACATGTATGCATGAGCCTAAAATCATTAAATTTAGATACAATCCTAAGAAACAGTGCATTAGAGCAAGTCTAATAAGGTACAGTCAGCAGGCTATAAGGATTAAAATATTATATTTTTGATGGGTTGGATGAGAGAGAAGAGGAGAGAGACGGAAAGCAGATTGTAGATTAACAATCAATTGTAACAGGGGCTTTAAGAAATATTGTGAGAGTATAAGGTGGGTCATTTATTAATAAAGTAGCACTTCTTAATAACTAGCTAGTACTATGCATGTTAATTATTAGGTTAGCTATATATATATGACACGACAACCTCATATCACTACTGGAATTAGCTAATTTGCCATCTGCCAGCTCTTTGCCGTCTGCTAGCTGACGGCAAAGAAGCTCTTTGCCATCAGCTACCCAAAAGCAGACGACAAAGAAATGGCAGACGGCAAAGAAGCTCTTTGCCATCCGTGAGCTCTTTGCCGTCTGCCAGCAGACGGCAAAGAGAGAGGTGGCCCCCACCCCCCGCCCGTTTGGAAAAAACTTAACGGCCCACCTCTTTGCCGTCTGCCAGTAGACGGCAAAGAGGCAAAAGGGCGGACGGCAAAGAGAGGCGGACGGCAAAGAGGAGACTACCTAACGGCCCGTACCCCCCGCCCGTTACTCTCTGTTCTCTCCTCGCCGACGCGCCCCGCCTCTCTTCCCACCCCACCGCCCGCCGCCGCCGCCCCCGCCCCCGCCGCCCCGTCGCCCCACCACCCCGGCCCCCGCCGCCCCACCGCCCCGTCGCCCCCCGCCCCGGCCCCCCGCTGCCCCGCGCCCCACCGCCCCGGGCCCGGCGCCGCCGCCCCAGGCCGCCCCGCACCCCTCCTCCACCGACCACCTCCTCCACCGCCCCGCCCCCCTCCTCCACCGGCCACCTCCTCCACCGGTCCTGCCCCAGGTGAGCTCTACCTCCTCTTTTTTTCCTTTTTTTCCTTTTCTGTTTTTTAGTTTTAGGTTTATGTTTAGTTTAGATTTAGTTTTAGTTTTAGTTTTAGTTTTAGGTTTAGTTTTAGTTTAGTTTTAGTTTAGTTTTAGGTTTAGATTTAGTTTTTTCCTTTTTTTCTTCTGTTTATTAGTTTTAGGTTTATGTTTAGTTTAGATTTAGTTTTAGTTTTAGTTTTAGTTTTAGTTTAGTTTTAGGTTTAGATTTAGTTTTTTCCTTTTTTTTTCTGTTTATTAGTTTTAGGTTTATGTTTAGTTTAGATTTAGTTTTAGTTTTAGTTTTAGATTTAGGTTTAGTTTTAGGTTTAGTTTAGTTTGAGGAAAGAAGAAGAAGAAGAGAAAAAGAGGAGAGGAGGAGAAGAAGAAGAGGAAAAAGGAAAGGAAGAAGAAGAAGAGGAGGAGGAGAAGAAAAAAGAAGAAGAGGAAGAAGAAGAAGAAAAAAGAGGAGAGGAGGAGAAGAAGAAGAGGAAAAAGGAAAGGAGGAAGAAGAAGAAGACGGAAAAAAGGAAGAATAGGAAGAAGAAGAAAAGGAAAAAACCCCGACCCGACACGGCACCCCGACCCCGACCCGGCACCCCGACACGACACCCCGACCCCTAGACCCCGACCCCGACACCCCGACCCCGACCCCGACCCCGACACCCCGACCCCGAGCCTGACCCGACACCCCGACCCCGACACCGACACGGCACCCCGACCCCGACCCGGCACCCCGACCCGACACACCGACCCCGACACCGACACGACACCCCGACATCGACACCCTGACACCACACCCACCCTTACCCCGACCCCGACCCGGCACCCCGACCCGACACCCCGACCCCGAGACCCCGACCCCGACCCCGACACGGCACCCCGACACCGACACGACACCCCGACCCCCGACACCTCCCGAAAAGGTGTTCTTTGGCCTTCCAGAAGCCGACGGGGTCATATATTTGTGAATTATTAGTTAGGTCATATATCTTTCGATTTTGTTATGAAAAACATCATATATAATTGTGTTGATCGGGTAGTTTTAAATGTGCAGTTGTTTCATCGCTGCGAGGTTTGGTGTTCGACGACCTCGCCGTGCGTTTGACGAGCTCTGCCCCTTCGTTCGTGGGTGAGCACAAATGACATGTCCTCCTCCCCCATTAATTATTTGATCTATTCCGATGAAACTTGATAGCTAGCTATATATGTGTCTTGAATCATCAGTATGCGTAACCAATATGTGTCTCCCGTTCGAAAGCCTCATAGTTCTAAATATGCATGCATTTGCATATTTATAACCTTGATTCTTTCGAATTGTCCAACACTATCCATGGACAGCCCGAGTATGTTTAGATTGGGTTCGTTTTCCCATATGCTTTGCTCCGGATCCGACGCATAAATTTCGTCAGTGCCTCCCCTGTTGTTCTCCGGATACACATCCTCTCTGTTTATTGCAGAGACGTGTATCAGGAGAACAGCGGGGAGGTGCTGCCGAAATTTTGCGTTGGATCCGGAGCATAGCATGGGAAAATGAACCCAATCTAAACATACTCGGGTGGGATTAGGACCTATCATTACCTATTAGAGTGTAGGTTGCATGGACGTAATAAAATTGACAAAGTAGATCAACTGATGAATATATACATGGTGAATTATATATATATATATATATATATATATATTTGTTGTGTGTCTAGTAGCTCTGAAAGTCAAGATGAGTGATCGTGCGTGGATGTACACCGGTCACACTGGTCAGAACAAATGGAGCACTGAATGGTTCACAAAAACCAAGGGGTTTGTGCGAGCCGCATTTGCAAATGGCCAGAGGAAAACCTGGTGCCCTGTTTACGGTGCGGCAATTGGGAAAAGAGGACAGAGGCTGAAATGGGCAAACACCTGCAGAAGAGTGGTTTTACGCCCGATTATACGGTGTGGACATTTCATGGTGAGTCTGCCCAACGTGACCGAGCTGAGGTGGATCGTCGTCGCACCGACGAGCATGGTACCGGGATGGAAAACATGGTGCAAGACTTTGATGATGCTCGGGATTCGGACGAGGAGATGGAGGAATCTGCAAAGGCCTTGAATGAAATGTTGGAGTCTTCAAAATGTCCGCTCCATGAGCACACTGAGCTTTGTCAGTTGGATGCCATCTCACAAGTAATGGCTCTGAAGGCTTAGTTCAACTTGGGCAGAGAATGCTATGATGCAATGATGACAGTATTTGGACGCTTTCTACCCAAAGGCCATGTAATGCCTGCAAACCTGTACCAGTCGGACAAAATCCTCCGTGCACTGAAGATGCCCTATGATAAGATACATGCCTGTGAGAAAGGATGTGTCTTGTTTAGGCTTGACTATGCGGACTTGAACTATTGTCCCATTTGCAAGTCTTCCAGGTATGTTGTGGTAGACAACGGTATGGGTGAGAAGACACAGACCAAAATCCCCGTTAGTGTTCTTCGGTATATGCCAATCGTACCAAGACTTCAACGTCTTTTCATGGTCGAAGAGACGGCCAGACAGATGACATGGCACAAAACGGGCAAAAGAACCGAACTAGATGCAGATGGGAATCTGATGATTGTACACACATCAGATGGTGTTGCGTGGAAAAAGTTTGATGAATTACATGGTGACAAAGCGGCAGATCCGAGGCATCCTCGAGTCGGCATCAGCACGGATGGGTTCAGTGTGTTTGGTATGACGGCAGCCCAATACAGTTGTTGGCCCGTATTTGTCTTTCCACTCAATCTCCCCCCGGACAGATTATGCAAAGAAAGAACATTTTCCTGACGTTGATAATTCCAGGGCCCAACTATCCGGGGAAAAATATGAATGTGTACATGCAACCGCTTAAGGACGAATTGCAAGAAGCCTGGGATAATGGGTTCAAGACATACGACGCCTATAGCAAACGGAACTTCATAATGCGTGTCTGGTACATGTACTCGACGCATGACTTGCCGGCGTATGCGCTATTCGTTGGCTGGTGTGTGCATGGAAGGTTCCCGTGCCCCACATGCAAGGGAGCTCTTGAGTTTCGTTGGCTTCAGGCCAGTCGCAACTTTTCTTGCTTCGACATGCATAGACAGTTCCTGAATCCTCGCCATAAGTTCAGGAAAGACAAGAAGAACTTCATCAGAGGTAGAGTTGTCAAAAACTCTGCACCACCTGCATTGACAGGACAACAGACCCTGGCACTTTTTGGTACATTGTTCGGCATAGATGGGAAGTCAAAGGATAATACTAAGGCTAGAGTCGATCTGGAGGCGCTATGTGATAGGCCGTTACAAAACATGAAAGAACCGAAAGGAAAGCAGAACTGGACGAAGCCAAAGGCATGGTTCAATCTTGGAAGGCCAGCTATGAGGGAAATTATCTTGTGGGTGAAAATGCAGTTGATGTTCCCCGATGGGTATGCAGCGAATCTACAGAGGGGAGCCAGTCTTGATAAATTGAAGATATTTGGTCTCAAGAGTCATGATTGGCACATATGGATTGAGCGAGTAATGCCGGTGATGTTGCGTGGCTTCATCCCTGAGGATGATGGCTAGTACTGGCAGAACTCAGCTATTTCTTCCGTGTTCTTTGTGCGAAAGAACTATCGCCTGGCGTGCTAGAAGAAATGGAAGAGTTGGCGCCAGAGTTGATCTGCAAGTTAGAGAGGATCTTTCCACCGGGCTTCTTTAATCCAATGCAACATTTGATTTTGCATCTCCCGACCGAGGCAAGATTGGGGGGACCCGTGCAAAATCGTTGGTGCTACCCAACTGAGAGGATGCAGAAGACGCTTCAACAAAAATGTAAAAATAAACGTAGAATTGAAGCATCGATGGCTGAGGCATTCATCACTGAGGAGGCGGCAAACTTCGTGACAGAACACTACGAAGCCAAAAATCGTCATTTGCATAATCCGAAGCCTCGGTACAATGCTGACGACCCTAAAAAGGGTGGATCCAACCTCAGCCTATTCAAAGGGAATATCGCACCAACCAGTGTTTCAAATCCAGTATCTTTGGATAACGAACAATGGCGGACCATTTCGTTGTATATCTTCAACAACCTGATAGAAGTGCGGCCGTACATCGAGTAAGTTCTCGGTACATAGTTTCGCAACTTCTATTTCCTTTGAACTGCTCTTATTCCTGGATATTTCATACAGTCGATACGTCGCCTTATTCTCGTATGGAGCGGTGATCCAAAAGGATTCTGTCGAAGAGTATGAGCTTCTCGCAAAGCAAGGAGGCGGCTATCCCGGTTTCATCTCTTGGTTCAAACAAACGGTAATTTCTATTAGACTTGTAGGCTAATTTGTAGGCGGCTATCCCGGTTTCATTCGCTAATTTGTGCGTAATGCAACAATCCTTTCATATTAAACTTGTAGGCTAATTCAGAGTCTATGGACGCCGAATTGAGACAAGTCGCTAATGGTTTTGACTATAAGGTCCGTTCATTTGACAAATACGACATCAACGGGTATCGCTTTCGTACCTATGGCAAAGAGCTATCTATGGCCGACCGAAAGTCTACAAATTGTTGTGTATCTTCTATCGGCGAAGGAGGTACCAAGTATTATGGGAGAGTTGAAGCAATTTATGAACTTCTATTCTATGGTGAAAACCCACCGAATGTCGTAGTCTTCAAATGTTATTGGTTTCAGCCGAAGGAGACTAGAAGGACTCATGAACATATAGGGCTAGTTGAAATCAACCAAAGCACCCATTTAGATGTTCCTGATGTCTATATTACGGCTCAACAGGCGACCCAAGTATTCTATCTACCGTGGGCCTACCAAACTAATCCAAATCTGAAAGGTTGGGATGTCGTTTATGAAGTGCCGCCACGTGCTAGACTATGTCCCCCAAAGGAAGAGGATTATGAACCTCACATTAACCCAGACACATATGAAGGAGAATTCTTCCAAGAGACACGTCTTTCCAAAAAGCGTTCAAGAACCGCTATACTTCACCCCAAAACATTGAAGTAGACAACGACAGTGAATCCGACATCACCCCAGAGGAGGAACAAGAAGAGCCGGAACAAGAAGAGGTTACTGCTGCGGATGACCTGTCATTGCTTGACCGATTACGTCAAGGTGGCCTTCCACATGTTGATGCCACTGAACCCTATGAGCCCGTCATTGATTATAGTGATGATGATGATTATGCATTTATTGATGATACTGATCGAGATTATTAGTAGTGTCAGGTATTAAATTTTTTTATGTTGTACTTGATGATGATACACTTAAGTGATACACATATTATTATTCATGTCGGTCTTTTTTTATGTTGTACTAATTTCGTTTACTGTTTGTCATGGCAGGTGTTGAAAGATGGTGGGCGCTGGTCGGGAGCGCGCCAAGGCCCCTTCTTCGTCGGCGCGTGGTCTGAGGTCTTCCATTCCAGACGCACCTCTCCGCCGAGCGTTGTTGGACAGTATGGCCACACCGCCGGGCCCTTCTTCGTCGACCGCGGTGCCCAGCAGGGGACGAGGTAGGAAGAGAGGAGGTGGGGCACGTGGTCGCGGGAGAGGAGATAGGGTGACTGCTACGGCGCCTTCCTCGCCGCCACCCCCAGCTGTTTCACCCGAGCACGTGACTGTTAGGGTGGACTCGTCCGAGGAGGAGGCTACACGGACTCCGGTCCACGGGTCTTGGGCCCACGAGCCTCGGGTCAACTAGCCTTCGGCCCACGAGAGTTCGGTCCACGAGACCCCGGAGGAGCACACGTCCGGATGGGGTACCTGGCCGGATCAGCCCGAGGAGCCGAGTGGCCATGTTGATGATGGCGGGGAGCCGACTGATCTTGAGGAGGAGGGGGGCACCGTCTACCAGCGTGGTGCTACACGGCTGCCGTCCGTGCCGGCGACCCGCGAGCAGAGGTGGTTGATTTTCCCTGATGGGGAGAGGTACGTAAGTGCATTTAATATTTTTGTACCTTGTGCATTCACGTTTCTTCAAATAACTAATGCGTTGGCCTTGTCATGCTGCAGGGGTTGGGACCACCATCATAGTGTCCGCCGGCCCAACTCCGTCCTTGGAGTTCTTTGCCGGCAAAACTTCCCGGGGTTTGTCACGTTGCCTGGTGAGGGTCGGCTTCCAGAGCTTGGATTGAGCTGGGAGCACTACGTGGCTGCCCCGGCCCCGCCGGATGAGATTATCGACGGTGTCGTGTGCGACACGAGGGCAGACATGGTGATCAGAAAGTTCTGGGTAATTTCTCCTTTACACATTTAAAATCTTCAACTAGCTAGTTATTAATTGTACTAATCAATATTGTCTCATTTGATTGCAGACATTCTACAGGTGTGAGGAGGGATACGAGGAGGACGCGGCACATGTTATCGAGAACGTCTGCAAGCGCCTACTCCAGAACTTACGGCACGAGGCTCGGGTGCAGGCTGTTCGAGACTACTACGCCTTGCGTGGTATCAAGAAGACCAAGCCGGCGTGCCGCGATAAGTTCCTGAGTAAGGAGCAGTACATGAAGGTAATTCTTAAGGCCTTCTACTTAAGTTCCTTCATTTAGTAATTCTTAGCCGTAGCGCTCAAGTTTCTATTTGCTAACTTAGGCGCCTCCGAGATGGTGTGCGGATCGGATGGATTGTTGGGAGGTGTTGGTCGATGAGTGGTGCTCAAAAGAATGGCTAGACCTCCACAACGAGGCCAAGGACAAACGTGCCCAAATGGAAGGTGTGCAACACCATCAAGGCAGCTCCAACTTATATCAGTTCGGGCGCAACTGGGTATGTGGTTTGCTTCATGATTCATGCAATTCATTCATCATGCTAGCTTGAGCCCTTTAATTACTAATTTTCATTGTTTCTCTCTTTCAGGCACGCTACAATAAGGCGGATAAGGTGCCAGAGGTGTACGACCTGTATGCCATGGCCCACACCGCCTCTTTCAAGAAAGTCAAGGCTTTCTCTCAGTCTGACCTCGATGATGCAAACAACTTCACCAACATCTCCTCCCACAACAAGCTCGTGAGATATAGAGATGAGGGGAAGGCGAGGAAAGGGGAGGACTTTAACCCGAGCTAGGGTCCCATTGATCCAGAGCTGGTGATGATATCTGGTGGCGGGAGGTCCCATGGCTCCATAGCCATTGGAGATGGACTTATCCGTTGTCCTAGCACTCTCCCGGAGATCAAGGCGCGCCAGTCGAGCTCCGCTCCTGAGATAAGGCCTCGTGAACGGCCAGTGCAACTCGCCATCAAGGTTAGTGATATGTACTCAGTTATCTTTCTCCATTACATTGTGTGCGCTTCCATCAATGATTACAAATGGTCATGTGAGTGGTGTTGCAGGCTGCTATACAGAGTGAGAGAGATAGAACGGAGAAACTTCTGGCGGAGGCGGCGGAGAGGCAGCGGCAGTTGGAGGAGAGGACGACAAAGATGATGGAGGAGGAGAGGGCACGGAATGACATGCAGGCAAGGGCCATGTACGAGCTCCTTGTGGTAAGTTTCTTCTGCAGATTAGCCAAAACATTCATGTAGTGTTTGTCTCATTACTAACTAGTATGACTGAGTCGTCAAAACCAAATGTGCAGTCTGTGTGCGAGAAGATAGGTCAGACAGCTCCACCGATGCCAGTGATTGCTCCTGAGACCACGGTGAGTTTTATTTGAATGGACATTACTTGCTAGTCTTAACATTTGAGTGTCATCATGCTAACAAGACATTGGAAATGATCTTTGGTGCAGCATAACTCCAGACAAGCATCGCACGATCCTTCTCCAGCTACCAACACGAGGCACCCCGCTCCTACACCTCCTGGATCTTGGTAAGTTTATCTAGTGTTTTGCTTAACACATGCATAAAGACCTAGACTTAGCTTTATTTCCTCCAATGCTTACCATAATGACCTAGACTTAGCTTCTTCTCCTCCAAAATGACTTAATAAGCTTACTGACCTCCAAAACCATCCATTTTACCTAAGTTAGCTCTAAAACGATCTGTACTTAGCTTACTTGTGTCAAAAATTGCATAATTAGCTTAGTTAGCTCATAGACGATCCATTTTACCTAAGTTAGCTCTAAAATGACCCATTTTACCTAGGTTAGCTTATAAATGATCCAGTTCATCCAAGTTAGCTCAAAAATGACCCATTTTACCTATATTAGCTCCTAAATGATCCATTTTACCTACGTTAGCTTTAAAACGACCCATTTCACCTAGGTTAACTCCAAAATGACCCATCTTACCTAGGTTATCTCATAAACGATCCATTTCAACTAATTTAGCTCATAAACGATCCATTTCACCAAGTTAGCTAAAAAACGATCCATTTCACCTAAATTAGCTCTTAAATGACCCATTTCACCTAAGTTAGCTCAAAAACATCCATTTCAACTAAATTAGCTCATAAATGATCCATTTCACCTAAGTTAGCTCAAAAACGATCCATTTCAACTAAGTTAGCTCATAAATGATCCATTTCACCTAAGTTAGCTAAAAAACGATCCATTTCACCTTAGTTACCTCAAAAACGATCCATTTGACCTTAGTTAGCTCATAAACGACCCATTTCAACTAAGTTAGCTCATAAATGATCCATTTCACCTTAGCTAGCTCATAAACGACCCATTTCAACTTAGTTAGCTCATATATGATCCATTTCACGTAAGTTAGCTCATAAATGACATACTCTTCTTGTTCTAGTCTTCTTCTTGTTCTACTCTTCTTGTTCTACTCTTCTTCTTGTTCTACTCTTCTTGTTCTAGTCACCTATTTCTAACTTTCTTATTTTGCCATTTTGCAGATTTCATTCACTTCATGGAAGCTACTCTTCTTGTTCTAGTCTTCATGTTTATGTATGGATGAAACTTTGTTTATGTATGAAGGCTCTTTGTGATATGAATGGAACTTTGTTTATGTATGAAGGAACTTTGTTTATGTATGAAGGAATTTTGTTTATGGATGGAACTTTGTTTATGTATGAAGGAACTTTGTTTATGGATGGAATTTTGTGATATGAATGCCTGTGAAATATATCTATACATGTCATATATATTTGCTGTGAAAATTGTTGGATTTAATAAAAAACAGAAAAAGAGCCAATATGCAGGCTCTTTGCCGTCTGCCACCGACGGCAACGGGCTCTTTGCCGTCCGCCGCGGACGGCAAAGAAGGCACGTGGCATCCAGCTGTGCTTCCTGGGAGCTGACCCATTTGGTCAGTTTGCCTACAGTGGCAGACGGCAAAGGCTTGAGGCTCTTTGCCGTCAGCGGCGGACGGCAAAGGCCTGCCATGTAGTAACGTGTAGATGACATCATACGGCGGACGGCAAAGACACTAGAAAGGTTGCCGTCCGCGACGGACGGCAAAGGCACTAGAAAGTTTGCCGTCCGCGGCGGACGGCAAAGGCCTGCCGTTAGCCACTTAACGGACTGAGAGCACAATTATTGCCGTGCGCTCTCTTTGTCGTCCGCGGCAGACGGCAAAGGGCCTTTGCCGTCAGCCGCCAGGAAGCAGACGGCAAAGTAGCTGTTTACCTTAGCCTACTTTGCCGGAGCCTTTTGCCGTCCGCGGCTGACGGCAAAGGCCTTTGCCGTCCGCCGTTCGTGCCTTTGCCGTCCGCCGTGGCAGACGAGAAAATAGCCGATTCCTGTAGTGTATAGTCGATTGTTGGCTATACTATTAATCATGCTCTTAGGCTTGTTGTCCTTTAGGCAGTGGCAGAGTCAGAACTTTTACGAAGCCTGGGCAAGCTTAAGCCTAAGTGCCCAATCTAGAATCAAAATCAGGTATTCAGATATTCAACATATCAAATATCTTCAAACATTCGAAGAAGCACAAGTAAAAATGCAAACATATGGTAGTCATACAAATGCAAACATATGGTAGTCATACAAATGTAATTTTAAAGTCAAAAATATATAATGTAGCAATATTTGGTTCATAGACCACATTAAAGTTGAGACTTGGCAACAAAACTCATAGAACCAAGACATGCATTGAACCAAACTTGCCATGTTATCATCAAAATTATAGACATCCAAATTATAATCCAAACATCCTTGAAGAAACTAGAAGATAAGAAATTTGTAATTCATGAAAATTAAGAGTTGTGATTTGTGAGTATATTTAAAATTTTGAAGTTAACATTCAACTATTAGAACTTTTTTTTCGAAAAGGAGGTCGAAACCCCTAACATCTCCATCCAAGATTCCAAGGATGCACATAACCATCTTTACTAAATTATTCAATAAAGGGCGAAGCCCGGGTCGCTGCAACACTCTGTGCCGCCTGCCAAGATCTAGTCGACAAATCAGGGTAAGCACACCACCACCAGATATGCCTCGAGCCCCGCACGTCCGCCGACACACCGCAACCACAAGGCAAAGCCGACGCCTCCGATCGCTCCACTTGTCCTGCACCAGCCATTGATGAGAGGGCACAGGGGAAGGGAGGCCTCACCGCCGTCAACGCCAGCTGGGCTTCGCCCGACGACACGTGCCGACGGTGGCAAGTGAGGGAGTCCTGGATTAGGGGGTCCTCGGGTGTCCGGATTATTTGATATGGGTCGGACTGATGGGCCATGAAGATAAAAGCAAGAAGACTTTCCCCCGTGTCCGGGTAGGACTCCTATATGCGTGAATGGCAAGTTTGTTGTCCGGATATGTTATTTCCTTCCCCCACAAACCAACTCTGTACAACCCTAGGCCCCTCCGGTGTGTATATAAACCGGAGGGGTTAGTCTGTAGAGGCTATCAGAATTCTCATAGGCTAGACAGCTAGGGTTTAGCCATTACGATCTCGAGGTAGATCAACTCTTGTAACCCCTTATACTCATTGAATACAATCAAGCAGGATGTAGGGTTTTACCTCCTTTAAGAGGGCCCAAACCTGGGTAAAAATTGTGTCCCCATCGTCCTTTGTTACCATTGATCCTCAGACGCACAGTTCGGGACCCCCTACCCGAGATCTGCCGGTTTTGACACCGACATTAGTGCTTTCATTGAGAGTTCCATTATGTTGTCGATAGAAGGATTGATGGCTCGCCTCAACAACGACACTGTTTTTGGGGAGACCTTTCTCCCCGGCCAACTCTTTGTGTTTGGCGGCTTCGTGTTACGTGCCAACTCGACCGGTCACCTTGAGCAGATCGACAGCTATGCCCCTGGTCACCAGATCAGGTTTGGAAGCTTAAACTCATCGCCGATATCCGAGGAGACTTGATCTTCGAGGGGTTCTCGGCCTCGGCCGCCGCTCCCCATCCACATAAAGGAGGCCCTACAGATCCACCATCAGATTCCACTCAAGGGTTGATGCCCACGCCCGCCCCGGCCTTAGATCCGAGGCGGACCGCTTCCTCCGAATACGGGAGGGTGAACCCCGCCGGACCCTCTCCCATCAGGGAGCTTCCATCCGGAGAACCAGATGCGATCGCGCCATCGGCGGACTCGAACTCAAACGGGGCTCTCCCCATCATCGGGAAGCCGGATTCGCCTCTGGACGTCAACTCCAAACTCTTGAGGTCTGTGTCTATCGGGCTTGGTCAAGTGGTTATTACCAAACCTAGCTCCGCAGATCCTCATATGTCTGTTCAGCTTTCGCTCTTAAACGAAACATTGGACCTGATGCGATCTCTCGCCATCACGGAAGTATCACCTCCGAACTACGCCCAGCCTAAACTGGGGGCTGAGAGCAGGGAATTTTACGTCCCACCCACCACCCACTTAATAGCCACTGTCGAGGACCTAACCGACATGCTAGAGTACACCTCCAAAGACATCGATGGCATGGATGACGATGCCGGAGCTGAACTAGGTCAAAACCCGCCTATCACTAGACGTTGGACGACCACTTCTACTTACGATGTATACATGGTGGACACGCCTGAGAAGAAGGACGACGATGGCACTCAAGACCGAGATGAGGATAAGCCTGTCGATGAACCACCAAAATGCCGACGTCAGCGGCGCTGCTCACGATCGCGTCGGGCGAAGGAGAGCAACACCGGCACCGGAGATAATGACACTCCGGACAATGCCAAAGATTCCGACCACCCCGTTGAGCCTGAGCTCGAGCAGGACGAGTGGGAGGAGGGACAAGTCAACCCTGACGAACTTGCCGATCACGAGGATTCGGAAGATAGTAACTATTTACCGGCCTCCGAAGAGGACGTTAGCCTCGATAACGAAGATCTCATCGTGCCAGAGGAACCCCTCAAACAAGAACGCTTCAATTCATAGCTAATTGCCACGACACGGATCCTGAAAAGGAAGCAACAACAGATTCAAGCCGAACAGGACACGCTCAATGACAGATGGACTAAGGTCCTGGCCGCCGAAGAAGGATATGGCTTTGAGCGCCAAACAAAGAGCTATCCCAAACGCAGGCTACTACCACAATTCGACGAGGAGGATTTTGAGCCCATACCGTCAAAATACAATCATGCCGATCAACCAGACCGACCACCACGTGGACGGGACAAAACGGTCAATTATGCCGAATACCAGCCTACGCCCCCTCGCCGTAGAGGCAAGGAGGCAACGGCCCCGGGCTACACATACGACCTACGTCACGACCTAACCTATAGGGCCGATCAGACCCGATCAATCTATGGATCAAGAGGACATGCTCTAGCACGAGATGATGGCCATCAGGCCTGGCACGATAAACATAACCTAGTCCGGGGTCAGCCCCGAACTCGGATGTCATCCGAACTCCGTCACGATGTGGCCCGGTATAGAGGTGCTGCACACCCCATGTGCTTCACCGAGGAGGTAATGTAGCACCACTTTCTGGAAGGGTTTAAACCCGTGAACATCGAGCCATACGATGGAACGACAGATCCCGCTGTATGGATTGAAGATTTCCTTCTCCACAGTCACATGGCTTGTGGAGATGATCTCCACACCATTAAATACCTCCCTCTAAAGTTAAAAGGACCAGCACGGCACTGGTTGAATAGCCTCCCAGAGAGCTCCATTGGCAGCTGGGAGGACTTAGATGACGCTTTTCGAGACAACTTTCAGGGTACTTATGTCCGGCCACCAGACGCTGATGACCTAAGTCACATAGTCCAGCAACCCGGAGAGTCAGCCCGCAAAATTTGGACTCGGTTCTTAATTAAAAAGAATCAAATTGTCGACTGTCCGGACACCGAAGCCTTAGCGGCATTTAAGCACAGCGCCCGTGATGAATGGCTTGCCCGACACCTCGGTCAGGAAAAGCCAAAGACTATGGCAGCTCTTACCGCACTTATGACCCGCTTCTGTGCGGGCGAAGCTAGCTGGTTGGCTCATAGAAGCAACAATACAAGTGACCCCGGCACCTGTGAGGCCAAGGACGGCAATGGAAGGCCACGACGCAACAAAAATAAGCGTGGGAACAACAACGAAGAAACCGAGGATACGGCGGTAAACGCCGGATTCAGCGGCTCCAAACTCGGTCAGCGGAAGAAGCCGTTCAAAGGAAATAGGGACGGTCCATCCAATTTGGATAAAATACTGGATAGGCCTTGCCAGATTCATGGCACCCCTGACAAGCCTGCTAACCACACCAATAGAAACTGCTGGGTTTTTAAACAGGCCGGTAAATTAAATACCGAACATAAGGGGAAAGGACCTCAAAGCGAGGACGATGACAAGCCCCGCCCTCCGAACACAGGGGGACAAAAGAAGTTTCCCCCCGAGGTGAAAACTATGAACATGATATATGTCACCCACATCCCCAAGAGGGAGCGCAAGCACGCATTAAGGGACGTCTACGCCGTAGAGCCTGTCGCCCCAAAATTCAACCCATGGTCGGCTTGTCCAATCACCTTTGACTGCAGGGACCATCCAACCAGTATCCATCACGGAGGTTCGGCGGCCCTGGTCCTCGATCCCATCATCAACGAATACCATCTCAGTAGAGTCCTTATGGACGGGGGCAACAGTCTCAATTTGATCTATCAGTACACTGTCCGTAAGATGGGTATCGACCCGTCAAGAGTCAAGCCTAGTAACACTACCTTTAAAGGAGTGATACCCGACGTGGAGGCCCACTGCACGGGCTCCTTAACACTGGAAGTAGTATTCGGCTCTCCAGATAACTTTCGAAGTGAATAATCGATCTTCGATATCTGATACGTCTCCAACGTATCTATAATTTTTGATCGTTCCATGCTATTATATTATCTGTTTTGGATGTTTAATGGGATTTAATATGCTCTTTTATATTATTTTTCGGACTAACCTATTAACTGGAGGCCCAGTGTCCGTTGTTGTTTTTTTGCCTATTTCAGTGTTTCGCAGAAAAGGAATATCAAACGGAATCCAAATGGAACGAAACCTTCGCGAGGATCTTTCTTGGAACAAACGCAATCTAGGAGACTTGGAGTGGAAGTTAGAGACGCAACGAGGCGCCCACGAGGCAGGAGGGCGTGCCCAGGGGGTAGGCGCGCCCCCACCCTCGTGGGCCCCTTGTAGCTCCACCAACCTACTTCTTTCGCCTATATATACTCTTATACCCTGAAAACATCCAGGAGGGCCACGAAACCACTTTTCCACCGCCGCAACCTTCTGTACCCGTGAGATCCCATCTTGGGGCCCTTTCCGCCGATCTGCCAGAGGGGGATTCGATCACGGAGGGCTTCTACATCAACACCATAGCCTCTCTGATGATGTGTGAGTAGTTTACCACAGACCTTCGGGTCCATAGTTATTATCTAGATGGCTTCTTCTCTCTCTTTGGTTCTCAATACAAAGTTCTCCTCGATGTTCTTGGAGATCTATTCGATGTAATACTTTTTGCGGTGTGTTTGCCGAGATCCGATGAATTGTGGGTTGATGATCAAGATTATCTATGAACAATATTTGATTCTTCTCTGAATCCTTATATGCATGATTTGATATCTTTGCAAGTCTCTTCGAATTATCAGTTTGGTTTGGCCTACTAGATTGATCTTTCTTGCAATGGGAGAAGTGCTTAGCTTTGGGTTCAATCTTGCGGTGCGCGATCCCAGTGACAGAAAGGGAACCGACACGTATTGTATTGTTGCCATCGAGGATAAAAATATGGGGTTTATATCATATTGCTTGAGTTTATCCCTCTACATCATGTCATCTTGCTTAATGCGTTACTCTACTCTTATGAACTTAATACTCTAGATGCATGCTGGATAGCGGTCGATGTTGGAGTAATAGTAGTAGATACAGAATCGTTTCGGTCTACTTGACACGGACGTGATGCCTATGTTCATGATCACGCCTAGATATTCTCATAACTATGCGCTTTTCTATCAATTGCTCAGCAGTAATTTGTTCACCCACCGTAATATATGCTATCTTGAGAGAAGCCACTAGTGAAACCTATGTCCCCCGGGTCTACTTTACATCATATAAGTTTCCAATCTATAATTCTAGTTTACTATTTATTTTGCAATCTTTACTTT
Source organism: Triticum aestivum (assembly GCF_018294505.1). NCBI lineage: Eukaryota > Viridiplantae > Streptophyta > Magnoliopsida > Poales > Poaceae > Triticum > Triticum aestivum. The sequence goes on along the minus strand of NC_057805.1, from coordinate 127,737,491 downwards.
TCAATCTATACAACAAAAATACCAAAAATATTTATCTTATTATCTTTTATCAGATCTCACTTTTGCAAGTGGCTGTGAAGGGATTGTCAACCCCTTTATCGCGTTGGTTGCAAGGTTCTTGATTGTTTGTGCAGGTACTAGGCGATTTGCGTGTAGTCTCCTACTGGATTGATACCTTGGTTCTCAAAAACTGAGGGAAATACTTACGCTACTTTGCTGCATCACCCTTTCCTCTTCAAGGGAAAACCAACGCATGCTCAAGAGGTAGCAATATCTTCCCTTTTTGCAGTGGTTATCACACACTGCTTGGACGAACTGCTTTCGCCTGCTTTAATGCAGTCCCACACTGTGCTTATTTGAAGCTCAAAATGCCCAGACCGCGCGTCGTCATCACAGTAAATGGAAATATGGAGCGCTCCCTCCGTACTGAGGAGCACATCGCGGCCCTAGCAGCCGAGGTACAGAGCGGCCTCATTAAGCCGAATAGCTCATCAGTCATCAAGACCCATGACCCTGCTAAGCGAGTCCGATCCGCATTACAGAGCGATAGTCGGCGGATCCGGAGCTGGAATAGCAGTTTAGCCTCCGCCGATCGCCCTATAAGGTTGCGGCATACGTACCGCACGTACATAATTACACACTTCAAATACCTTGGGCATCGCCGGAGGCACACCGCGGAAAAGGTATATAGTACGGCTTGACCCTATTCGGACCTTAATATTTTTCCCATTGCAGGTTCGTTAAAAACCTGCCCACTCTACGGTTGTATAAGGGCTCTTTTCTAGGTCCTTGTTTCTTGCAGACGACCATCGAGCTCTCCTCTCAAAGGATTTCTCACCAAGGAGAAACGGTGCAGACGTGCGGTAGGGCATCATTGGGATCTTCAAACCACTACTTTTAGGCCCTGTGTAAAACTTTCCCTTGTGTAAACTCTCGGCATGTAAAATAGCCTAGATATTTACGGCATTATCTGTAATAACACGTCTCGATGTATTAATGAGGGTATAAAGGAAACAGTTGATCGCCACTTTCGTTTGGTACTGATTTATTTCATATTGCCATCTGTATTCCCTCCTTACTTCAGATTGCCACACGTGCTTTAGTCCACCTTAACACCGGGGGTTGTATTCGGCTCCGCACGTTTTCAAGTCCGAACACCTATAGGGTACTCTTCGGCGTCGCGGATATTGCATTATATGCATCGGCTCTGAGTCATGTCTTTGGTCTATAGTTGGGTTGCCCGGCTCCTGTGCTTACCACCTTATGTTCCGCTTGTTCGGCTAAGGTAGTAAACAGAGAACTACATCGATTGTATTTCTAGTTCGTCCGGTCAAGTACCTCAGTAGAGAAAGCCGAAAACTGACTGTCATGATAAGCGAGAGCTGGTCGGCGATTCGGCGACTTACTACAAAATGTTAGTGATTCACTCCGTGTTATACGAGGGGCTGGTCTTCGTCCAACCGCGTGGAAAAGGCACCATAGTCCGGATTGCCGCACACGCACAAGGGGCTAGTACTTAGCCCCATAGTCAAACTCCTATGGCTAAGTGAAAGTAATAAAGCCGCATAGTCTGATTGCCTGGTTCACCTCACAGAAACCTCCTTTACAGACCAAGATGTTGGATAAAGTGTGGTCACGCATCACGAGGAACACCCCCATAGCATCTACGTGGGGGCTGAAGCCGACGACTGGCAACTTTTATAAGTAAAATGGCCGCACAGGAGGAAACATCACTTGAAACAAAAGGCACAACACATAGATATATTACAAGCATGGGTTCATAACATAGTTTTACAACCCGAATACATACTCAAATATGACGTCCTTAGAACATTGGCCCTCTACTATTCGGGCCCCTTCTAGGACGTCGTCGAAGTATCTCTCCGGCTTCCGATGATCTTTGCCTTCGGGCGGGCCTGCGGTCGCCATGTCAGTGGCCTTCATCTTTGCCCATTGCATCTTGACACGGGCGAACGCCATCCGAGCACCCTCTATGTAGGCCGAGTGCTTCACAGTATCAATCCGAGGCAGCACGTCGACGAGCCGCTTCACCAAACCAAAGTAGCTACTGGGAATTGGTTTGGCCGGCCAAAGCTGGACTACTAGATCCTTCATGGCCAAAGCGGCCACCCTATGCAGCTCCATCAGCTGCTTCAGCTGGTCATTCAGGGACGTCGGGTGCTCCAGCGCAAGAAATTGTGACCAGAACAACTTCTCAGTCGAGTTCCCCTCCTGGGCTCGGAAGAATTGTGCGGCATTAGCGGCACTCCTCGGAAGATCCGCAAACGCGTCTGGAGAACTCCACACTCGAGTGAGAAAAGCATATCTTTGACCTCCAAAAATACTCTGCAAAAGAAAGTCCTTACCAGCCGCTATCTGCCTCGCCTGGCGGATCTCTTCGTGAGCACTCCGGGACTCGCCCCGCGCCTCTTTAGCCTCTTGGAGAGCTTTGGAGAGTTCGGACAATTGGGCCGAAGTCTTCTCCTCCAAAGCCTCGCATTTGCTGATGGCATCCTTCAGCTCCTGCTCGACTTCGGCCACCCGAGCTTCGTGTTGGCGGCGGGCAGCCTGCTTGGTCTTCAGTTCTGCAGCCGCTTTGTCAGCGGCTGCCCTGTTTGCCTTCGCCTCTTTCTTGGCTTGGGCAAGGGCGCCTTTGAGGGTCTCGACCTTGACTCCACCAACTATGCTCATAATCAAAGCATTAAACGAGTTAACCTCTAAACATATATATCACTTTTATATACAACTAAAGCTTTTAAACATTATACGCATACCTTGCGTCTCGTCGAACCGCTTGTTAATGCGGTCGATTTCTTCCTCGGCCATCTGAAGCTTCTGATTGAGTTCGGAAACTTCTGCGGCCTGGGCGGTCGCTGCCAACGGGAAAGCCTGTTGCAACAACAGAGCAGTATGTTAACTCTCCCGAATACTATGTGGATCCTCTGTCCGGTTTCTTTCAAACTGGACAGAGCCTTTGGGGATACTGTCTATACACAGGTATATTCCTCTATATGAAACAAAAATGTTTAGGACATTACATCGCATATCTCAAAGCCCGTCTGTAGGCTGGTGAAGGCTTCGTTCAGTCTACTTTTTGGAGGCTGAATCTTCTCCACCACCGCACCCATCAAGGTGCGGTGCTCCTCCACGATGGAAGCACGTTGCAGTGCTTCCTCTAGAGCGTTCGGCGCCTCCGGATTAGTGGAGGTCGCCGATGGAGCTGATGCTCCCCCTCTTTCAAAGAGGGCTGCTCACCTGATCCCGGAGGCGCGTTGGTCTCCGAAGTGGTGTCCGGCTGGGGCCCGGATTGCTGGCGGTCCCCACCGTCAGTTGTCATAGGGGTCATCGCCCTAGGTCTTCGGCGACCGAGGTATTAACCTCGGGCGCTTTCTCGACAGCCTCATCCGCCCCCTCGGCCAGGAGAGGTCCTTCGGGATAACACCTCGGTGTCATCCAGGGTGATAGGCGAGGGGGCTCATGGTGGCATCTCGCTCTCTGCCATCTCGGGCGGCAGAGAGTTCCCCTTCGATAACGGAGTGTCCGGGAGCTCGCGAGGAGGGCTGAAAGGCAAATAACAAAATGACTTACATAAAGGAAATAGGAAGGCCGAAGATAAATTGTGAGTATCTGAATACTTATGATTCGGCCAGGGGCTTCGCCCTGGGAGGCTTTTTGGGGACCAGTTCGGCATCTGAGTCCGAACTGTCCTGGAGGATCACCTTCCCTCTCTTGGGCGCCCCTTGGGGTCTTTGGAGGCCGCCCTCTTCTCCTTCCTCCCCTTACAAGGGGAGTTGCTTTCCACCACCTCCTCCTCATCTTCTTTTTCCTCATCTCCCTCGTGGGAGGAGAGGGCTTCAGTCTCTCCGAACCCTGTGTCCGAAGGACCCTTGTGGCGGGGGCCGCCCTTGGCTTCCTTGCCCTTCTTCTTCTTGGCCTTCTTCTCCGGCGCCTGATACGGCACCGGGACCAGCATCTCCATTACCTGGGGTGTGGCCGGGTTCTCCGGCAGCAACACCGGACAGTTGATCCGCTCCGCCTTGGCCGTCCATCCCCATACGAAAGACAAGCGATATAATCTTCACTATACTTGAAGTATTGACCGGATAAGTCTTTGGAAAGACTATGCTTACCGTTGAGGTCGGGTTCTCGATGTTGAGTCCGATGTCCTCGGTCTTCATCGACGAAATCTTCTAGGCCTTGAAAATCCGCTTCCATATATCTTCGTCCGTGGTGCCGAAGAAGCGTTTCAAGGTCCGTGGTTCTTCCAGATTGAACTCCCACATGGGGAAGGCCCGGAGTTGGCAAGGAAGGACACGACGGAAGAGCATCACTTGAATCACGTTTGTGAGACCAGTGTTTTTGCCCAACACATTGGAGATGCACTTCTGCAGCATCATCACCTCCAGTTGGGACCCCCTGATAACCCACAAGTATAGGGGATCGCAACAGTTTTTGAGGGTAGAGTATTCAACCCAAATTTATTGATTCGACACAAGGGGAGCCTAAGAATATTCTCAAGTATTCGCAGTTGAGTTGTCAATTCAACCACACCTGGATAACTTAGTATCTGCAGCAAAGTATTTAGTAGCAAAGTAATATGGAAGTAACGCACTACAAAAAAAATACACTTCCGTGATGATACGTGTTTGTCACAGTAGGTCGTGTTTTTTGTCATGCATGTACATCCATGACAAATTTATGACAGAATCAAGATAGTCATACCTGTGCTGTCATAGAAGTGTTCCATGACATTACAAAAATTATCATCACGGAAGTGTCCACTTCCATGACGATAAATCGCGCGTCACAGAAGTGCTTTCGTCAAGGGTGACCGACACGTGGCATCCACTGTAACGGAACGCCGTTAAGCTATCGGGTCGGGTTTTGGATCCGATAACCCGTTAACAGCCCCGACCAATGGGGATTTTCCACGTGTAAAATCATCATTGGCTGGAGGAGACACGTGTCAGGTCCGCGTTGGCACAGGTGTCACTCATCCAATGGGCGAGACGCGCCTATGATATGTTGACACGTGGACCGGCCCATCAAGTTTAAATGGGCCAGCCCAACTGAAGGCCCACAAGATTTTGCGGACCATAATGGGCCGGCCCAGCTAAAGGCCCACGAGATTTTGCGGACCATAATGGGCTGGCCCAGCTAAAGGCCCACAAGATTTTGCGGGCCATAATGGGCCGGCCCAGGTAAAGGCCCACAAGATTTTTGTGTGCCATAATGGGCCGGCCCAGGTAAAGGCCCACAAGATTCTTGCGGATCATAATGGGCCGGCCCAGCTAAAGGCCCACGAGATTTCGCCGACATTAATGGGCCGGCCCAGCTGTAGGCCCACAAGATTTTGAGGACCCTAGTAGGCCGGCCCATTAACTGGCTGCCATGTTTTGGGCCAAATGCCGGCCCATATTTGATCCGGTCCATTAATGGCCTGCCACGCTCCGGGCCTAATAGTGGCCCATATGAGATCCGGCCCGTTAAAAGCCTACCACGTTCTGGGCCAAATTACGGCCCAGATCAGGTCCGGCCCTTTAAGAGGCTTTGGGCTCAATTATGGCCCATATCAGATTCGGCCCGTCAACTGGACACTATGCTTTTGGGCCCACTTGCTAAAGGCCCACTTAGTAATTCGGCCTGATATTAGTTTTGGCCTGTTAAGGGCCCGTTTAACATTTCGGCCCTATATTAATTTCGGCCTGTTAAAAGCCCGTCATATAGTTGGGCCTAACTACGGCCCGGTTTGCATCCGGCCTGCTCGCAGCCGATATCTGATTGGGCCAAACAAGGACCGAGACAATTTTGGCCTGTTAAAAGCCCGTGATTTGATTCGCACAATCATGGGCCGGGGTTCATTTCGGGCTGCTGCCGGCCCGTGAGCTGTTCGGCACGTTTCAGGCCCAACCTACATCGTGATTGCATGACGGCCCGATTATGTACCGTAATTTTACGGTTTGGCCGGTTTACTGCGAAGACAGGATATATATACAGTAAAATAACTGCAGCATCGTGAATAAGAAAAAACCTAGACTATACAATAAAGAAATTACGGCATATTACATCCACTGGGCATCAAAGTTCGCCACTATGATAATAAAGCACAAGCAGACAGCAGATTACATACACTGGGCATCAAAGATCGCCACCAGTGCAAATAAACACGCCGACAAAATAATATACAAAACCGACAGCACTTCAATAGAGTTCAAGAAAGGTTAGCCCTGCTGGGGAGCTGCAGCGCAAGCAGCTGAGCAAGATGATGAGACTGCGCTTGTTCAACACTTATATCTTCCTCACTCTGAAAGATAAACAAGCAGACAGATGACAGGTTTTGCACATAAAAGTATCAGTGCTGACAATTCATCACATTTCTTACTGACGAATAAAGTGACACAGTTTAAAATTGCATTAACACAATATGGTATTGTTCAGGTCAAGACATGGCAGGAAATGACATTGTGAAGGAGTTGGCAGCTTCACGACACCACTGGATTACAGATCAAGAACTCATAAGTATCAATGGTTAGTGTGCTGTCAATTTATACCATTTCAGATTGGCAAATAAAGAGACGGTTTAAATAATAGTAGAATGATATGACATTGTTCATAGTTAAGACATTGCAGAATATGACATTGTGCTGTAGTGGGTAGGTTCACCACACCACTGGATTACGGATGAAGAACAGAAGCATACATGCAGTGCAAAAGAAGATCACTTGCTCTGTATAGTTTAATTTACATGGTATGAAGAAGGAACTTGGTTGTACAACTGAAAACTTAAATTGAGAAAGGACAAACTTTTGTTTATGAACTACATAATAAACTTTAAACAAGCAATTTGATGCAAACACCAAAAATAAACAGCTGTTGCAGTCATGCCTAACCAAATATATACAACAAAGTTTGAAGGCTTGAGATGGACAAACTTACATTATTGGTGAAGACAGGCTCTATAAAGGCCTTGTCCATGCTGATGGGGGGGGGCAATTCAAGAAGTTTACCACAGAATCTTCTTCAAAAGCATTGCCTTTATTCTACATTTTGTTAAGAGTAAATATAGATGTGATAATATACGAAAAAATGGAGAATATTTAAGATAAGATGAAGAGTGATGCTACATAACCAAGTAGCTATAAATGTAAGTGCAGCGATACAGGCAAAAGGTACAGCCAAGAGCAATGCACAGCTAAACTTCTTCAGTACCAACCTTATGGTAAGAGTAAATATAGATCTGATGTGTAGAAAATGGAGGGCAAAGGAAAATAAGCTGCAGAGTGATGGTACATGAACAACTACCTGTCATTATAAGTACACTGATAAAGGACAGCATGTACTTACAAGAACAATGCAGAGCTAAAAAAACATTGGCATTGGATATATTCTACACTAATGTAACCATTCATACAGATCAGATAATTTGGAGCGAACAATTGATAAGCAAGCTATCATGCATACTGCTGTCACATAATGAACCAGGTATGTATGCAAGTACAGTGATACAGGACAACAGGTACTAACAAGAGCAAAGCAGCGGGCAGCATATTTGCGATATCCTGTCGTTCTTGTCAAACCGGAATTCTTCTTCGAGCAGATTTCCTGCAAAAAAGATCCGTAAGGCACATGCGGAAAAGTAGAAGTTCAAATTGTCATGTGATTTCATAGACAGTACCTCATCCTGGGAACGAGACCAGTGCATAACAAGGTTTTTCCATTCAATGTCTTCTAAATTTAGCACAGGAGACTTCACCGGAAATTCGTTTATAGACTTGCCATCAAAGTGTGATTTCCTCAGGTAACACCGATACTGCTGCAATGCTTCCTTGAAAAGCACAAGCAAGCTTTGCTCGTCATGACTATCCAGATTGACCCTCGCCTAGCTACAACAATGTAATGTAAATCATTGATGTGTTCAATCAGCAGAAAACAGGAAAATAATAACCATGAATAATAGCACTTACACGTAAGTTGGACAGGAAGATGTGAAAATGGTGTTTGTCTTCACAATAATCTTCCCATGATGGGAATATATGCACATAGTCCCTAACAACATTGAAAGCATTGTCTTTTAAACTGAGAATAAATGGAATGGGGTTCCAATCCTCTGCAGTTGGGATAGGTCTTCGGCCGGTGGACTTGCTGTACTTTTTGCTGGAGTGGGATTTTTCTGTGGTACAGCTGGTGCTATGGCAAATGAAATCGGTATACCTTTTGCTGGAGTGCAGGTCCTGTGTGGTGGGGCTAGTGGTGTGGCGAGTGAAGTATGGGTACAGTCTGTTGGAGTCGGTCCTACGTTTTGTGTCACTGGTTGTACAGCCAATATAAGTGGGGTGCTGTCTGATTTCTCCGGCACCACCACGTTTTTCAAGGACTTTGCTGGTGGTCCTTCAGGTTCGGCAATCACCCTCTTCCTTTTTGATGTCTGATGCACAAGAACGGCATTTGAGTGGAAAAACATGGTATGATGACAGATGGAATATGTATTGATAATGGATGGGCATGGCATCTCGACATATATGATGAGTAAACTAAGCAGATGGCGGTGCAACAAAGTAGAAGAAATGCAAGACAACATATGCAAGATACCCGCAATCAATAAAACATTGCCAAATTAGAACAGGCACCTTGATGGGTGAACAGGACAGGCCATCTGCCTTTGACTCCTCGAGGTTAGAATAGTCATTAGGATCATATTCTGAACAAGAATCAACAGGTGGGGAGCGTATGAGTTTCATTGCATCCAGAATGGCACTCAATGCCTTGGTGCCAATTTTGTAAGTCATTGCAGTGTTTAGCTTCAAGAGTGGACTGCTGCTAGTGCGACACAAAGCAGCTACACAGATCATAGTGTAGATATAACGGGAAAACCTTAAGCATCAGAGTAAAATCAGCAAAGTGGAACTTGCTGGAATATATGTGCTAGTATTGCCGGTACGGCTAGAAAGGCTTCGGATACCAGCTCTCTTCAAGTGAAGGTGCGGTACTGTTAATATCAGTGTAACTCTCAAAGGCGACACAGCTCCCCGCATTTCCTTGCTATTCTTATAGGATTCAAGTGGGCAGGCCACTACAAATCCTATTCCTATGTTTACAAGATCCTACGAATCAAAGAGGCTCAAAGTGTCCATCACAACCGACCGTATAGACCTCTACACTGCAAATGTCCCTGCTCATCTTCAGTACAAGGAACATACTGTACTACTATCATACTCCCTCCGTTCCAAAATATAAGTCTTGGTAGAGATTTCCACTATGGATCACATACAGATGTATCCAGATACATTTTAGAGTGTAGATTCACTCATTTTGCTCCATATGTAGTCCATGGTGGAATCTATACAAAGACTTGTATTTAGGAACGGAGAGAGTACATATTAAAGAAGAACGGAAGAGGAACATGGTAAAGAAGAGCAAGCAGATTTTGGATAATAAAATGTTGGTTGCGCAGTGCCCACACATGATGAACCAGAGCGCATTAAGAATGCAACTCCCAGCTGTCTCTCGACCATTTCAGGCGGTTGGATGAAGATCCTACGTCTCCTAACCCTTCTTCTTCCTCGTCTCTGATTCTTCCCATACAGAACACCGCACGGGCCGCCGGCCGGACCACCGGCCCCCCCCGCCTTTGTTCCTCCGCCACCCCCACCCCCACCCCCGCCCCAACCCCCACCCGCGTCGAGTTTTCTTCGTTCGGCGAGGCCCCACAACCACCCGAGCCCCTTCGATCGCACCGGCGAACTCCGGCGAGCTCTGAAAAATTGACTGACCCAATTTTGAAATTTAGTCTACTGTGATTTAACTAGTGTGGAATATAAAAGGAGAAAACCATAAGCATTGGGAGTATAGTGTTGAGCGTGCCATGGCGGATCTGAAGGTGCAAACCGGACAAAGGCAACTTCGCAACCAAGACAAGAAATCAGAGTAAAGCAGTGGCGATCTATTTTCTTGTTGCGATAAATAAGTTGAGCAGATACGAAAGAGTACCGCCTCTGGTGCGGCGCCGTGTACGCATCTGCTGAGAATTTGACGGTGCTGCGGTAGCGATGGTTGTCGGCGGCGTGGAAGCAGATCTAGGAGGGTAGACGGTGCCGGCGAGGCGCGGTGGACGAGACGGTGGTAGGAGCGGCGCCGACAAGGTGGACGACGGCGAGGATGAAGCGAGAGGACGGGATGCAAGGATCCCGGTCCGAAGCCGTGGATGAGAGAGGTCGATCTCTTGTAATGGACGGCGGCGTCGGGGTATCAGCTCCGGCATGGTGGAGGAGGACGGCGGTGGATGGGGTGGCGGACGGCGGCGGACGGAGGAGGGTGGGGTGGAGAGGGTGTTTTGGCGCCCACGGAGTACGAATGGGGAAAAGGGAGGTAGAGAGGAAGGGGGAACCATGTATTCAGGGCGCGCTTGTCTCAAATGCGAGGAAATTTACAAACTTAGCCCCCGTTTCAAATTTCTACTACATCACAGCAACATTAGTCGGTTGGGGATAGGACGGTAATCTCGCATACACCGAATATTTGCCGACGAGAGTTTGTTTTTGGCGCCCACCGTGTATGAATATGAATCGGGGAGGGAGTCGATTTCGGCCGAGGACACACTGTGTTTTGGCGCCCACCGTGTATGAATCCGGGTGAGAGGCGGTTACGTCACGTTTGGGTGAAATTACAAACCTACCCCTATCGAAACCTATAGAAATCCAGCAGATAGGCTTTGCGTGGCAGGGATAGGCAGTAGTGATTTCCATCTCGCAGATTTTGGTTTCGGGCGGTTACTGCGACTTTCCCCGCTTCGTTCAAATTTTGCAGAGTGCACGTTTACCGTGCCAACTCAATTCGAATCCCGTTTGTATTCTATTTTTTTTCGGGCGGGATCCATTTTCAATTGGAATTACATTCTATATACATCATTTTTTATATATACTTTCAAAAGCACAACAAAGAATTCTGCTCCTTTATATGTATAATATGATTTACAAATACAACGATCTCGAAATCTTAAGGTTGAATTCGAAATTTTTAACCAAATTATGTTCTACTAAAATGTATGGATCAGTAATATCTACATATTAAATAACATAGATGTGCGTGAATTCATATGAGTATGCATGTTTGATAGATCAATTTTGGTTCGAGTATGGATTACATGTATCATCATCTCGAATTCAAATATTTGAATCCCTTTTTTGTTCACTCCTTTCACGCCCATCTCTCTCGCATGCATGCTCCTTCAGGTAGCTATCACTCTCTTTTCTCCAGCTCACCCGCACGCTCACTTCATGTTTCTCCTATCCTCGCAAACATGGTCTCTCGACGTCTCCCTTGAGAAGTGTCACACTCTCCCTATCATTATACATTACACGGTTTTCATTATCTCTCACGTCTCTACTGTTCTCTGGTATCACTCGGTACCTAAGCTTTCTTTTTCACCGCCACACACACAGTCTCCACTCGTCTTTCACTTTGTCTTTCTCTCTATGGGATTCTCTCACACACCCTATATGTCTCTACATATGACTCATACCACTAAAATTACTCTCTCTCTCTCTCCTGTAGACACAACATTTGTTGCGGTCTCCTTTTCGTCTCCATCCCAGACTGACATTATTCATTTGTTTACCGATCAGACAACCCCGACTACCGTCTCCTCTCTCTCTCACAGACACACACACAACTCCTGCTTCCACTCCCCTTCCCGACTACCGTCTCTCTCTCACACACACAAAACTCTCGCTTTCGCACCCCGACTCGTATTTCTCTCACAAACATTTATCGACTAGCTAGCCTCTAGATAGGTTTATACACCCGCACACTCGTGCTTCCACCATCGCATACATGTCTCTCTCCCGCTCCTTGTATCTATGTAGATTTTTCTTCCCTTCTTGAGACACGCCCTCTCGATCGTGCACACACACACTATCGCCTCATTTTAAGCTGATACCTATCGCACACACACTCCTTGTGTCTTTGTCACACATGCACTCCGTCCTCCTCCACTCTCCCTCTCTCTCACACACACATGGGCTTTTTGCAACAACTAGCAAGATGCCCATGCGTTGCACGGAACATCAAGATGCATTTGTATGAGTAGTTTATCTTGTGGGGGAAAAGGATGAACGAGGGAAGGCCTTATTTGCAAATGTGGAGAGGGGTGTGGGTATCTTTTTGCAAAATTGCCATAGTTTCCTTCCTATCCGTCAGATATAGATCGGACGGCCTATATTGCAGGATGGCAGGCACACGATCATCACCGACAATGCTTTTTATAAGAGTAGGGATAAAAAATAGAGTTGGTGATGATGGTGGGCCTGCCATCCTGCAATGTAGGTCGTCCGATTTATATCTGACGGATAGGAAGGAAAATATGGCAATTTACCCGCACTCTTCACCACATTTGCAGATAAGGCCTTCCCTCGTTCATCCTTTTCTCCCACAAGATCTTGATGTTCCGTGCAACGCACGGGCATCTTGCTAGTAAGAGTAGAAATTAGACATATACCACTTCTCGAATCTTGAAACCAACAACATTCCTCCCTTATCTCATCAAAACCGCCAAAGGAATATATTTTGAGTGAAACATAACATATTTTTAGTGATATACGTATTTCAAAACTAGACTTTTTTCTGTCAAATCGGTGAATATGTATTAATCTACTTTGATCGTGTGGCAACGCATTGGCACATTGCTAGTAGTTATTATAATTTTTTGGACACCAGACAAACGGTGGAGTACATATACGAAGAGAAGAGGCGCACGCACGCAGTCGGCCTCTCGCTGTCTCGCACACATGAGTGTTACGTAAAGGCGACGTTAACAAATAAACCCTAAAACCCTAGGTGCACGATTGCTGCATTCGCGGGTACCGGGTACGTGGTGGAGCACCTTTGTAGGAATAGTCAGCTCGCGTGATAATTTGATCCGTAGGAGTTGATGGTCGGGACCACAGGTGAACGACTTGGAGCGCGGTGGCTCGCCAGTTGCCACAGATCGAGTAGCCACGTTTAAAATATCTTTTTTAGCGGGGTTAAGAGTTCCGATTTTCAATGGCGCGTTATAAGTAGTAAGTAGTTTTTAGAACGATTGGTATGGAGCGAAAATGGAATTCATAGTACTACGTACCTCCTTGGCGTATGGTTGTATGGTTTTTTTTGCGATGGAGGTTGTATGGGTTTATGTTGCGAGATGTTGAACCTGGTAGTTCTAGGGCAAATACTATGGTTTAGATTTAGATGCTGGTTTTCAGTAATGAAAATCGGAAGGGGAAACCCTTCTTTGATTAAAAAAACTACTACCTCCATTCTGGTTTACTAGTCCCCATCGTACTTTGGGTCAAAGTTTGTCCACGAATTTTACTTGTAAAATGTGAATGGAAAACGAGATTTTGTTATACCCAAACAAAAAAGGACTGGAGGGAGTGATTGCTCTGACACGGACGCGACCTCTCATAGCGCAGGCATTGAACCGGCGCGCCGGCCAAGAGGGCCGCACTCGCTGCAGGCCCGGCTGAGCACGCCTCCTCGCCGCGTGCAACCAGCTTAAGACTGCCCCGCCTGCCTTCATTGAATCCGCGCGTGTGCCGGCAACACGTCCTTCCGCGAGCCGGCAGGCATTTTAGAACACAAAAAATGACTAAAATATAATTAATTTACGCATGGTCTTGACTTGTTGTGCTCGCACTGGTAGCAGGAACTAGTAGAGGATTTTCTTTATTTATAACTCTCCTCACATTTTTTGGCTTTGAAGTGAATCATGGTTGTGGACATTATGTATGAATGTGCAGATATCTGTGAACATGAGTTTGATGTGGAAGTTGAACTTGGAATGTCGGGCTTGCGCGTGAACTATACCATGTCCAATGCTTCGTCTGTTATTGTTTGGAAAGTAATTGCTGTTATTACATGACCCGAAAAAAAACATTTTGTGCCACATCAGTAGATGCACGGACATCACAACAGGCATGCTGACTGGATAAACATTTGAACCTAGCTATTATGAAGGAAATTTTGTATTGACAACAGTTTTAGATAGCAGGAGACGCCTAGCCTGCTCTGCCTCTGCTAGCTTATTTCTGGCTTCTTCCATCTCTTCTTTGGCTTGGGTGAAGAGAGCATCTGATTGCTCTTTTCGCTTCTTCAGGAACTCAGCTACATTCTCAAGGGCTGCTGCACGCTTTCTTTCAGCCTTTACTAATGCCACGAGGACACGAACAACTGACGACTCCACCTGGCTTGTGTGTAATCCAGCATCATCTGGGAATTTGCACCTTGTGTCTAATCCAGCATCATTAGGGAACTGGCACCTTGTGTGTAATCCAGCCTCATTTTGGAAACATGATCTCGAGGTTGACCATACTTCCCTCCTCGCAGGAACTGCATCCTGACATGAAGTTACTTCTTTTTTAGATCAATACTCAGAGCAACCTAGATCCATTTAGTAGAAGCCAGATAAACAGAACTCGGAGAAGTGAATTCAAAAGGAAAATAAAATAAAAACAGACTACAAGGTGAGAACACCCACTTCCTACATCAAGCTAAAAACGAAAGCATTAGGACGATTACGACTCTTCTTAGTACACATCGAAGAACACCACGCTTAAGAGAAACAGAAACTACAACATATACACATCGAAGAACACGAGGCTACACGAAAGTAATTGAAAGGGTGTTACTTACCAAAGCTCGTTTTACAGGTTCGGTGCAGCTCCTCTTTAACTTGCCATGCTCCTTGAAGATGTCCCGAATATCCCGTGTTTGGTCTTCATTGCTCCTCTGCATGTTCGCACTCGTGGTTTTAAAATCTCAACATGGCAAGAAAAGTATACTACTAGTAATACTCGCGCATCTTGTGGGCAACATTAAAGCACTCGTCTGCCATGTTAGAGCATCTCCAACAGAATCGCAACGCACGGCGCTTTCAAAAATCGTTTAGAGTGCTAAGATCGAGAAGTAGATACTACAGAGTAGAGGATAGTTCTCAGCATAGATAGATAAAATTCAACTACTCCTCGTCGTCTGACTCCTCCTCGGTGATGTCCTCCTCCGACGTCTGACTGTAGGCGTGAAGATACCGATCGTCGTCGGATTCCTAGGGCGACGCTGCTCCTAGCCTCATGTTGAATTGAGCGTCTGCTTTTCGCCTACGCTTGTCCTCGCGATAGGCGGCTCGCTCCGCCCTCCTCTTATCCCTCTCCGCCCTCCTTTGCGTGTAGAACTCGCGCTCTTTGATGATGTCCCGCGGGAAGTGTTGGCGCCACAGCGCCATGGCTTCCTCGTCCATCTCGGCGATGCCAAGACGGTGCTCCCGCCTCCGGTTGTCGCGACGAATCTCATCGGTGCTAAGCCGCGGCAGAGGCGCGAGCTCCTGCGCCCGCGCCCGCTCCCGCGTCGGCACGTTGGGGAAGTTCAATGTTTATGAGGCCACCGGAGGCGCCACACCGCCGCGTCGTACGCGCGGGCGGCCTCGTTGGCGGTGTCGAAATTGCCGAGGCCGAGGCGTATCCCGCGGAACCGGATCTTGGCGGAGAAGCCGCCGGAGGGGCGCACGCGGACGCCGCGATATCCCCAAGTTTCCCGGCGACGCGGCGGCATGGTGGCGCGGCGGCGGCGAGGCAAAAAAGAGCGGGGAGAGAGCGGTGGCGAGGCACAGAGCGGGGAGAGAGCGGTGGCAAGGCACAGAGCGGTGGGAGGGCGTTGGATTTTATAAAGCGCGCCGGACGCCGCGCGCCAAAACTAGCGCACGCCCGGCCGCTTTTTCCCGACGTCTCTGCTATCTCTACTCTCTTCTCTACTGTTATATTTATTTTATATTTAATATTTAATATTTATCTCTACTTCCTTCACTGTGTATTTTTTTCTCTATACTTTTTTTCTTGCAATATAGGCCGTCCGATTTATATCTGACAGATAGGAAGGAAACAAATGGGAATTTTGCAAAAAGATACCCATACCCCTCTCCAAATTTGCAAATAAGGCCTTCCCTTGTTCATCCTTTTCTCCCACAAGATAAACTACTCATACAAATGCATCTTGATGCGTGCAATGCATGGGCATCTTGCTAGTTCTAAAAACCTTTCCATCATTTGCCACACTACTGGTTGCAGATGAAAAACCTACCCAAGCACAGCGCGATACAGGAGCGATGCACAATTACAAGCTGATATTCTGTTGGACAATGGAGGCTATAACCAATTACTTTTACGGGAACAATAGCACCCAGGAAATTTGAAGGGTAGGTATGAACAAAATTGGAACTGCACATGTACTGCTAAGTGATTCAATACACACATTACCAATCGAGGAGGAGAACGATGGTCGCGGCGGCCTCTGTGAGTCATGGTCGGCAACGGGAGTCAGTTCATTGTCCACGACGGTGGTACTTCTGCGCCTGGCGTCGGCTTCCGGGAAGCAGATCCGAGACCGTGGAAGACGATGCCGGGGAAGAGGCTCCGTGTACGACGACGACGGTGGACCGGCTCCAGTGTAGCGTACGAGGTCGTCGATGAGGCAGATGCGCTGCGGTGGACGAGTGCGCCGATGTAAAGGGGAGGAGCACGAAGGCTGCGGTGCCATGGAGAAGTCTATTTTGCGGTGGGGATAGAAAATGGGGAGTATTCAGGTGTACTACTCTGGGTGCCGGGGTGGGGTTGGCTGGGTAGGGTGAACCTGAAGTTACGAAAACAGCCCCTTACCAAGCGTCATTCGTAGGCCTGTTCCGAAGGCTATGATGGTAACTTCCCACTGCTCGAATCAGGGTCGCGGGAGATTTTCCCGCCGATCTCAAAATTTTGTGACAGTGGACTCCCCGTGTGGCGTGTTGAGTGATTCGGCTAAGCAACTAGCGAGTATTAGTAGTAAACTCTGCATATTAGGTTTGACCAAAGTCAAACTTCCTAAAGTTTGACCAAGTTTATAGAAAAATATAAACTTTTACCATAACAAATATGTATGATGTGAAAGTACATTCAATAATGAATCTAATGGTATTTATTTGTTATTGTATATGTTAATATTTTTTGTTATAAGCTTTATGAGAGTTTACAAAACTTGACTTTGACCAATGCTAATACGCGGACTTAAATAAAAACGGAGGGAGTACACATTTGTTTTCTTAGTTTGTAGTGAACTAATCATTTGTTGAAATTGTGAAATAAATATATTAGGCTATTGACTTCGAATGTAATGGTAATCATTGTCGAATCCCAAGATGTATACAAGGTCTATAGTACTTCACAACATGCTCAAACTCTCTCTCTCTCTCACACACACACAAAGTAAACTAGAAGACCGTTCTCTCATGTATACACAACGTATTGGCATCTGTCTATGTCTCACTCATGCATGATCATTTGCACATTCACACCTCTCTATGTCTGTATCACACGCACACCGTCTCCACATTGCCCTTCCGCCACAACACACATATGGACACATACACACGTTCTCTCTCAGTCACACACACAAAATCAGTATTAAAAAAAACTAGGGCGCACCTAAAACGTCCAAATCCAAATAAACACGAACTGGAGCTAAATTCAAATATATGGAAATATTGCAGCGTCAAGAACTTTCACAGGAAAAAAAGTTGAGTAATATTCCAGGATTGTTTTCACACACACAAAAAGGTTCGGTGGATGTCCTTCGAGCGCGACACGGTGACGCACCGTTCGATCGACCGTGCGGCCGCGGTTCACGCGCTTGCACAGGATTCCGTATCGTGGCTGTGGTACTAACTAATAAAAGCGCTGCCTAAGTCTAATGTTTACGTGTACTAGTACGGTTTTCTTTTAAGTTTGACCAACCTTATATATAAAACTAAAGTAAGCTCCCACACGCGCACTCATCAATATGCCGCCGCCGCCGTTGCGCATGCCGGCGCCCGCCTGCTTCAGCCAACAATTTCTCGCCCATCACCGCCGTGTCGCCGCCATCCCTGTGCCATGAAGCCGAAGGCTCACCCGCTCACGTCGTCTGCAGTCGCTCCTCGCGATGCCGCCGCGCTGCCAAGCACGCGAGCAGCCGGTGGAGCTGCGTCTATGCACGCAGGATACGAAGAGGAGGACGAGCGCGTGCTCCAGCACGCCGGCGAGGAGGAACTAGCGTGTCATTGTCGTCTCCGCCCGCGCGGAGAGGAGGCACGCATGGTGGCTGTCACGGCGGAAGCCGGTCGCGCGCGCTTCGAGCCCGCAAACCGGGTGCGGACGCGGAATCTACCTTCGAGACCTTGAATGCCATGTGGATCCTGCAATCTGAAGGAGCAATTTGGGTGAGTCGACTCATGTGAGCCGTTTGATGCAACATGGATGGCTAGAAGGGCTTCTTCCACCTCTTCTGCCGTCTTCTTCCTTCGCTCCGTCGAACTTCTTTCACAAATCGACTGACCCAAATTATACTACTAGTACGAACGCATTAAGTACAGTAGGAACACGAAGATACAAGCAGTAGTACCAACTGCAAGAAGAACAGTAGTAAGACATAGTACTAGTACTACTGTACGTACTAAAGAGTTCAAATAACGAGAAAGAACATAAACATAGTTCTGCTGGGGCCTCAGCACAACACACCCTTGAAAATAAACTAAGCAACTAGTCCGCTTGACACTGCAGTAGAACCAGCATGAGCGACGGCACTGCCACCTACTCGGAGTCCGAGTCCACGTCCTCGACTTCGTCCTCGTCCCTCTTCCTCTTCCTCTTCGCCGACGCTTCTTTGCTTGAACCGGACACTGGGCTCTGCTTCTTCATCCAACCCTTGTAGATATTTAAACAAAGGTAGGCATCCATTGCTGCGTACAGGATATGATCTTCATCTAATGTCTTCGACTCCCATGCATGATGAAACTCGTGATGAGGTTTCTTCAGTTTAGCATATGAATGATCAATCATGGCTGCTGCCAGGGTCAGCATTGAAGGTTGAGAGGAGGACACCAGGCTTGCCTTCTGGAGATCGAAGGGCTGGCCTACAACGAGACCTATCCGATGTAGGACATCCCTGTCGTTCTTAAAGCCTACAGTAACGAATTTCACTCTTTTGTCCTTGAGGAAGTTCTTAAAATCCTGGCACTCAACGTCGGCATGGCATATGTGGTAGACCAAGCAAACGTTATGTACGCAAACCTGGATCATGGCGGGCTTCTTCCTCTCTTCGTCCTTTAGATCCTTCTCTCGTCCCAGGACTGTGGTGTACTCAACATCTAGCCTAGCGACCCACTCATCCGTTGAACTGTTGAACATGCGTAGGAATCGAGCAAGCCATGCTTTCACCATCTCGGATCCACGTGTGTAGATGACGATGAACTGATCGCCGGTGATGGCTCTAACCTGGTACTCAGCGGCGACCATGGAGATTTGGGAGGCCATGGATTTTGGAGGAGGGTTAGGAGAAATTGAACTGTTGTACCCCGCAAAAAAAACTGGGAGTGAACTAATGTGAAAGGACGGGACGACTGGGAGCGAACTGTTGTAAGGTAGAAGACAGGGACGAGTAGGGCGTGCGAACGGCGTGGGGTTGCTGGCTTGCCCGGTGGATAAACGGCTGCAAGCCCCCAAAGAGTTCTCGAGAACTATGCGGGACCCACTAGATGTCATGTCTACTAGACCCATATCGTAGGCCTGACGGTATAGCTTCTGCCTGTTCGCACGCCATGCCGGCGCGTGGATGTAACTTCACTTAATTCCGTCAAACGTCGCGCCTCCCACGACCTTCGCCTCCCTCGCGCGGTCGCGCCCTTTGAGACTTCGACCGGCTATAAATGAGCAATTTTTTTGCCTTTTTTTTAGACAAGCAATTTTTTTGCCTACTCCGCATGCATGATACTCCCTTTGGTCCTTTTTACTCCCGTCAACTGTTTGCAAAGTGTTTGACCAAATTTATATGTTTTTTGAACACCACCTTATATTAATTAACCAGCCACACCAGTACACTCATTCGATACAATATTCACCACACAGGGCGGTACATTATTTACAAGAATACCATCTAATCTATTGTCAAAGCTATACTTAGCGATTAAGTGTGCCACCTTATTGGCCGAACGGCTAATCTTTGACAATTGAAGATTGTTGATCAACTTCGAGATGCTCAACGCTTTCATCTTCAGGTCACGCATAGCAGACCTGTCATAGTCCCCCGATGCAAGAGACGCTACCACAAAAGCGCAACCAGTCTCTAAAATTACAGGATTATGAAGAGAAATACCTGTGTAGAGACCGGCAATGCAAGCCCTAAGCTCCGCTTCCTCCACGCTTTGACAGGCATCAATGAAGTCCCATGACCAAATTTATACTAAAAATATCAATATCTACAATACTGATTATAATGAGTATAAGAGAGAGATGATTATAGTAACATAGGTAGATACCGTAACATAATAAATGTGATGCTACTATGTGTCATGCATGGCAATAAATGAGACCACCTATGATACTAATCTATGATACTATGCACTAAAGAGGTAGTAACATAGACTAGTAACATATGCATGTTACTAGTCTAAGTTCCTCCCCACTATGACTAGCCTTAGAGTACCACTACCTCCCTTCTAGTTTAAAGGGCTCGGTTCAAAAATTTCACCTACTCTTAGCAAGATAGTAGAGGCGGTGGAAAAGTTTTTGAAGTTTGCAAAAGTACTCAACTAGTGCTGTCGTTCTTCACAAAAAATGTGTTTACCAATGCATGCATGAACACTAGTTACTCTAACCCCCCTCTCTTCTTTAATTCTTTGCCACATCAGCATGTTTGCTATTCCCGTGTGCATGATACCAGCTAAGATACCACCATTATGGCCAGCCTTAATCATCGCATGCAATAATTTAGTGCACCTTGAAATATGAACATGTGTGGGGCGTGTATGTTTTTAATGACTTGAGACTATACCTAGCCCGGCATGCAAGACGACTTATTATGCACCGTTCCCCATACCTGCAGGAAGCCCGTTGAAAGAACATGCGGTGCCCCCATGTTTGGTTTTGGTAATTGATGACAATCTCTATGGACTAATGGTTGCCTTGAGTTATATTTGAAGGATTTGTCCATAGGCATTTCTTGAAGTCCATGTGTTGGTTTCAAGGAGTTTATGTGGTGACCAAGGTGTTATTAAGGAATTATCCAAAGATTGGTCATGTGAGAGTTGAGCTTATTGCAAGCATGTCTTGAAGAAGAAGATTGTGTGATCATTCAAGTTTACCTTCAAGACATCATCCAAATGAAGAGAGTTGGAAAGAGTCAAGGTTGATCAAGACTAAGTCAAGAGTGAATCAAGTTGATCAACACACAAAGCACACAAGATGTACCGAGGGATCAAGCGATCCCATGGTATGGTAAGCATTGTCAATTACGCTTTGTGTACTAACCCATGGTCTTTGTGAGAGTTCTTTGTGGGGTTAGGTTGCGGTGTGCAAGTTCAAGTGAAGCGGGCAGGTTCAAGTAAAGCATCACGAAGAGATCAAATGCTTGAAGCCTTTGTGGTGACAATGGACTTGTGAAGATGTGCGGAAGGGTGGCTCACCCATAGTGGAGTATGGGGGAGCAATCAACTAGTCTTCATCGAGCCAACGCAATCAAGAAAGGTGGTCCATCTTGAGGGAGTCAAGATCGTCATCATCTAGCTCAAGTGGATCATGTGCAAGGCAAAGGTTTGCCCTTGATATGTTTTCTATTTTACCGGTCTCATGGTGGTAGTTGGGAGACCGGGTTATAGGATCGTTTGCCATACTATCAAGGGGGGCTCTCGATGAGCAGCTTGATCATATCATTGGTAGAGAGCTCAAACCATTGCATCCTTGCATCATATTTCTTGGTTCTTGTTTGATTCTCTTTGTGAGTCTTAGAGCTCGTGGTCATCTTGATGACAAGCTCGAGTTCATCGAAAACGGAGTTCACATGCTTCTTTTATGATGTTTTCGATGTTGGAGGTTCTGCCGGTTCTTCTCCGTTGGAGGTTTCACTCCTCTTTTGTTAGGCATACCTCCCCTGCCTCTTCTTACTATAACCAGTCATTGTTTTGATGCTACTTGTCTTCCTCTATCCAACAAGCTTGAGTTTGCTCAATTCGGAGCTCATTTGCAGAAGTTATGACAGTTCTGGTCTTGGAGTGTACTTGTTTTCGTGGACTTGGCATAAGGTTGGCGCCAGCGGTAGTACCGCTGGACCGGAGCGGCAGTACCACGTATCGCCCCAAGCGGTAGTACTGCCGTCCCACAGCGGTAGTACCGCCAATGGCCATAAGCGGTAGTACGGCTCCGGTTCCGTGCTGGTACACCTCGACTCGAGACGTGGTTTTCTTGTGTCGGGTTCATCGACAGTAGTGGCAGCAGTAGGTGCGGTAGTACTGCTCGTGTGCAGTAGTACCGCGGCTACCACCGCCCCTAGTACCGCTGGGCCACGCGGCAGTACCGCTGCGGCCAACGGTAGTACCGCTGGCTCCAGCGGTAGTGCCACTCATACGGCTCTGCCTCACCCTCTGTTTTGCTCCGCTCTCCGTGTTCTACCGCCCGGGCGGTAGTACCGCTCCCCTGAGCGGTAGTAGCGCTCGTGCGCGGACTGAGCACATAACAGTTGGATTCGGGAGCCCCTATAAAAGAGGGTATTCTTCCCCATTCAACCTTATCCTTTGAGCTCGTGTTCTTCCCCCATTGTTGACCTTCTTCGAGCTTGTTACTCTCAATCCCTCCATGGATTCTTGCTAGTTTTTGAGGGAAAAGAGAGAGGAGATCTAGATCCACATTTCCACCAATCACTTTCTCCTCTTTCTGAGGGGAACCCCTTGGATCTAGATCTTGGAGTTCTTGGTGTTCTCCTTCTTGTTCTTCCTCTCTTTTTCCTCCCTAGCATTAGTTGCTTCGGTGGGATTTCAGAGAGAAGGACTTGGGCACTCCGTGTGCCCTTGCCATTGCATTTGGTGCATCGGTTTGAGTTCTCCACGGTGATACGTGGAAGTTACAAGTTGAGAAGCTTATTACTCTTGGGTGCTTGGTGCCCTTGAGCTTGTTCCTCTTGGGTGCTTGGGCGCCCTAGACAGTTGGTGGTGTTCGGAGCTCAATCATTGTGGTGTAAAGCTTTGGGCAAGCGTCGGGGTCTCCAATTAGGTTGTGGACATCACCCGAGCAATTTGACGGGTTCCAGTGACCGCCCCCAAGGGTTGCCAAAGTGTACGGGTTCGGTGACCGCCCTCAAGGGTTGCCATTTGTACGGGTTCGGTGACCGCCCTCAAGGGTCCCTTAGTGGAATCACGGCATCTTGCATTGTGCGAGGGCGTGAGGAGATTACGGTGGCCCTAGTGGCTTCTTGTGGAGCATTGTGCCTCCACACCGCTCCAAACGGAGATTAGCATCCGCAAGGGTGTGAACTTCGGGATACATCGTCGTCTTCGCGTGCCTCGGTTATCTCTTACCCGAGCCCTTTACTTATGCACTTTACCTTGTGATAGCCATATTGTTTCTTGTCATATATCTTGCTATCTCCTAAGTAGTTTTTCTTGCTTAACATAAGTTGTTGGTGCACATCGGTGAGCCTAGTTGTTGTAGGTTTTGTGCTTGTCAAATTAATCGCTAGGTTTATTCCGCATTTGTTCAAGCCTAAACCGTAATTATTTTAAAGCGCCTATTCACCCCCCTCTAGGCGACATCCACGATCTTTCACCCGTTCGTCTCCAAATCTTTTCCTCTCCATGTGTGGAAACAATATGCCTGCCAAACTCTCCTTCTCCCTCCGGCGGTCCCACCACTCCACCCCGTGTGGAAAAATCTGCATGCATGACTCTCCTCTCCCCACGCTCGTCCAATCCGTTGTGACCAGCAATATTTCCACCCCTTCGCTCCCCCGTAATTTACTCCAACAAATATGCCCACGTAGTTGTTACTTAACTGCAGGTGCATTGGGTCACTGACATATGGGCCCAACAGGGGTCTAGGCCACATGTCAGTGACGTAACTGGACCTGCAGTTAAGTCAGTGCAGCTCAGTCCATATCTTACGTAGGTGTGCCATTGCTCGCTATAAATACTGCGCCTCCCACGACATCGCTATCTCCTCCCCCTCACGTTCATGTTCATCGCTATCTCCTCCCCCTCCCTCTCACATCGACCACCATGGCATCGCCCCTCCCAAGCCCTAGGAGCCCCTTGCTGCACCGCGCGGATGGTCACGCGTCACCGTTCCGTTCCTCGCCGCCACTAGTCGAGGAGGACGCGTCGGTGTTCTGCTCCTCGCCGCTACGCGACGCGTCGCCGTTCTGTTCCTCGCCGCCACTAGTCGAGGAGGATGCGTCGGCGTTCCGCTCCTCACCGCGACGCGACGCGTCGCCGTTCCGTTCCTCGCCGCCACTAGTCAAGGAGGACGCGTCGGCGTTCCGCTCCTCGCTGTCACGCGTCGAGGTGGACGCGTCGGCGTTCCCAATCTCGCCAGCACGCGCGCCGGAGGACGCGTCGGCTCCCCGCTACGAGGAGAACGCCGCGCCGCCCGCCTAGCCCCCCAGCCTTGAGGAGCTTTTGAAAGAAATGGATGTCGCCTTGTGGGAGGCTTTGCCTCCAGCAGAGCGCGCCAAAATAGAGGCGGAGAAGAAGGCCGAGGAAGAGAAGCGCACCGCGGAACAAGCTGCCTGGGAGGCCTATGTCGCGTCTGAGAGAGTCAGGCAATTGGCTCTTTGGCAGAAGGCTCGTGCGAGGGCCGTGAGGGTGGCGGAGGACGCCCGTGCCGACGCCCTGAGTGCAGTCGGGCTCAAGCGCCTCATCTACGCTTGGCGGTACGTGGACAGGGTGCACGCTTCTAGCGAGGAGGAGTACCTGTTGGCGCCGGATCACCACATCAGTGAGATCGCGCTCGCCCGCCGGCAAGCCGCCAATCAGCACCTCGCGAGTTGCGAGGCTGCGGAAGAGGCGTTGTTTCGGCGCGCTGGGAAACGGCCGCGCACCAGGGCACTCGTGGCGCGCCGCAAGCGCTCCTGCGAGCGCCGTGGATTTTAGGAGGAGTATAATTTTTGTTTCGTAAGGCGATCTCATTAGTTTTGGGAAGCAAATGATAAATCCCGAACATTCAGGAATTTTTAGCGTCCTTAATTAAGTATGTAAAAGGGAAAGTTTGGAAACCTTGTGTATTCGTACGCATTTTGCAAGTACGTGCATATAGCACAAACTTTACTATATACTATCGCACTACACGTCTCTCTCGATATATGCTTGCAGACTGTGCTACTCCCTCCGTCCAGGTCAATAAGTCATCTTTGGTTGTGCACCGTGACCAAGAAGGAGGGAAGACTTATGCACCTAGACGGAGGGGGTACTATTATTACTTATGTACATGCAAATGCACGTTTTAACATTACGATGCGGTTTTTGTAAAAGTAAAAAAACAGCACTAGTCAAGATTGTGAAATGATTCAATGCAAAAGAAATGCAAAAATGCTCGTTTGATTGTTTACTTTTAGCTTCCTTCTTTGTGGTTATTTCTCTGTCGTACTTTGTACGGACCGCTTCCTACACCCTGTATCGTATTTTTTGCCTAACAAGTTGTGCTGTGCAATTGGAATTCCAACTTGAGTACTACTACTAGTAGGAGTACCAGGGGCCAGTTCTTTTAGGCTTCTAGATTAGTAATCCCATAAGAGCAAGTACAATAGAGCTGAGTCAGCGGGCTATAAGAAATAAACTAGTATATTTCTGCTTAGTTGGAGGAAAGAGAAGAGGAGAGAGAAGGTAAGCGGGCTCTTCGTGAAGAGCCAGCTCTAGCACGTGCTCCTAGGCACTTTGTGAGAATGAGAAGTGGGCCACATAATAAAAAAGTAGTACACTCTTTTGATCTATTATTGTACATGTTGGCTATAAGATGGGCTGTAGATGACATGGCACTGGCTTATAGCCAGCAGCTGGCTATACTATTAACCATGCTCTAACTACTACCTCCGTCCTGGTTTATTGGTCCCCATTGTAATCTGTGTCAAATTTTGATCATAAATTTAACTAATGAAATGTTAGTGCATGTCAAATGCACTACTCCATCCGTCTAGGTGAGTAAGTCATCTTAGGCTGTGCACCGTAACCAAGGAGGAGGAGAAAACGAGAAATGTTAATGTTTATTTGCTAATTAATAGTATTGCATGCAATGAACTAACCACTGCATGTCGTGTTTGATATCTCAAGTCATTAAAAGCATGCACACTCTTTATCTCTTATTGGTTGATATGTCAAGAAACAAGAAACGAGGTAGAAGTTAATGCGCCACGCCTAAGTGTTTTGGGATTATTTGGTTTTCGTAAGATGACTTACACACCTAGACAGAGGGATTACAATGGTGAGGAATAAACCAGTTAAATCTTTGGTCAAAATTTAGCACAAATTACAATGGTGAGGAATAAACCAGGACGGAGTAGTAGTTTAGAAGCCCAAATAAATGAGTGAGGCGCCTTATTGTTACTCTCCACTGTGACTAGTCTTGTGGGAAAAGCTGGGGAAGCCGCCAAAAGAACTGGCCCTAGGAGTAGTAGCCAGGGATCGAGTGTGCGAGATGAACCGGAGAAAGTAAATGCAGAGAGATGAAATGCAAAAAAGACAGAGGGATGTGATGGTTGCTTGTCCGTTTATTTTACCAGGCCACTTATTACTGGGAGTGGTTGGGTTTTGTGATATGACGGCTTTACTGCCGCGCCACGAGCGGGGTGAGAGGTGAGACTCCCGTGCAGCGCCGCCCTCTACACTTGTACTACATCGGTCGCGGTTTATTAGTCCCCCATTGAATTTGACTGAAGATTTAACTGACAAAATGTTAGTGCATGTCAACAAAAACTATATCGTTGGATTCGTATTTGAACATAGTTTTGAATGATATAATTTTAGGTGACATGCATCAGCATTTATCGTACTATATATAATGTTAGTTCAATTTTTGGTCGTACTAATCTATAGTAGTAAGGTGCCCGTGCGTTGCACCGAAGAGTGAAATGCATTGATCGGGGAGTTGTTTATTTTGACAAAGGATGTGGGGGTCATCTCATGTGTAATGGGTATCGATAGGTTTTTCGGATATTATTTCATCTCTAGAGCTCACAAACATCCGGGTGAAATAGATAAAAAGGTATCTTTTGCAAACAAAAGCGTTCAACTGTTCAACCTGCATCCAAAACTTGTGAAGAAATAACACTTATTGTGCTTTGCAAGAAATGATCTTTAAGAATTAGTTTTTGAGTATCGATTGTTATACATGTTGGCTACAGATGACATGGCACTTTCTTATAGTCAACAGTTGGCTATACTATTAAGTAATATTAACCATGCCCTTATACACCTAGACGGAGGGATTAAATCAGGATGACTTGCAAGCGGGCAGAGGAGATGTAAGAAATGGTTCATCGTAAGTCTTTCACCAGTACTGTAGTAAAAATTCATACATGGAAGATTCTAGACTAAACCATAAACGGATACACTTTTATTCATGCGCGATACTCCAATAGAGCAAGATCCTGCATGGAAGTCTCCACATGCTTAGACAGCGGATTACATTGAGCGAAGACTAATGATCAACATTTATCTTGATAATGCATACTTCCAGGTGAACCTCCTTGGAGTCCCCGTGCACCGCGTCGGCGGTAAAGGAGGCCATGGGTTTTCCAAGTCCACATTGGTGGGATAGTCCCAGCTCCCCAGAGTCCAAGTCCGTTCGATGAGGCCGGTGTCGCCGCCCACGCGACCCGGAGGGGTAGTAACACTGACCACGCACCCATACATCGGCCTCGTGTCAGTGTTAGCGTTAGCGGCGTCACCCCTGACGCACATTACAGAGACGGGGCGGCGGCCTGCGCGGGCCTCGCCGGTGCCCACGATCAAGAGGAAGACGCTGCCGTCCTCCTCCGAGACTAGCAGGCGGCGGTGATCCTCCAGCGACTCCGGCATGGTGAACGGGTAGCACGTCTCGTACTTGATGTTCTCCGCCAACGGCCAGCAGTGACCGCTGCATGCATCCGTGAGGTGATGCACCATGTCCACCGGCGAGCCACAAAACAGCATCGGGCACTCATAGCAGTGGACGAAGGGCTCCTTGGAGGCATCGACCAGGCCGTCCATGAAACGGGAGTGGCTGTAGGGGACGTTGCGCCAGTTGAATATATGAGCAAGTTACTACGAGATTTAATCCGAATAAGCACAAAATAAATCATGACGGCTATAACAGAGATGAAACTAATCATGTGGACTAGCATAGTAGTAGGATACAGAGTAGAAACATGAATTCTACCACGATTTCGAACAGGAAGGACAGAAACACATACGGTGCAACGGGAGCAGCACCGTTGGCATTGAGGTTGTCGCCCATGTCCAAACACCACATAGACACGGTCTTTGAGCACGGTTCGTAGTCGTTCCACGCTCGGGCATTGAAGTTTGTAACTATTTTAGATTAGAATATACTACTCCTCCGGTGCTAGTAGTAGAGCAGATTCCTACTCTACTACTCTACTCAAGCAAGTTAGGGCATAGCACTGTAGGGAGTACCAGTACTGTGATCACTCAAGCAAGTTGTCTGGCATCGACATGACCCTACGCTACTGGTATGTGTCTCGTAAGTCAAGCGGCGTGCTGTAGTCATCATCACCTGTCCACTTCCCGCAGCACATATTCGCTTTTCCATCTTTGTCCGCACATAATCTCGTCCAATCTTCCATCCCCGCTAAGAATGGCAGAACCGAGCAGCGTCCGCCGAAAGAGTGGCTAGAATTCGCTCCCCACAGAGGTAATCAAGCTCATTGTTTTGCGTGTGGACAATCTCAGTACCATGCCGCCAACCGCGTGCTCGTCGGGGCTGTACCGTTTACTCAAAGCCCTTAGGCCGGAGCTTTTTAAGCCAGCTCCTTGCTTGCTGATGCCGCCTGATCTTCAGAAACGGCGTGTCACGTAGCATAACGATCGTAGGGTGGCGAGCATCAACCTCCTTGACTGCGATCCGATCCCCGTCAGCCTCAACTACATTAACGGTATGTACTGGGCCGGCATGAACACGTCTTGGATGGTGCTCGTCGACGGTCGCGGCAGCTGGATGCTCGTGGAGGTCTACACCCGGCGATTGATCCCCCTTCCTTCGATTGACACTACACTGCTTTGGCACCGCGGCCCAAAATACTCGGAATCTTACAATAGCCAACATGATACCAAGTTTGATTTGCTCAAGGTTGTAATCTGCCAAGTGCCCACAAGATCTGCGAATTATAAAGACTTCAGGCTAATTGCGTTCTTCAACCGCGGTCTCGCCTATCTGATAGGTCACTTCGGTAAGTGGATAAATCTGCACGTCCATCACAGGATCATACATCCTCCATGGTTCTCTGATTCCATTGAACACAAGGGCTTCATTTACGCTGTCGACTCCTTCTATGGATGGACGTATTGCTGGCCTACTCCAGTCATCGCTACAAACGGCTGTTACAACAGTATGTTACTTTCCTATGATATCATGATGGCTTGCTTATATTACTGTCAACATTTGCTGAAAAAATATTCATGCTCATAACATGCTGTTCTTAAGATTGACTAAATCAAGAGCCCTTTTTTATTTGACTCCAACTTGATATGATGTTGTAGGCCGCCTGGTGTCCCTACCCTTCCTAATCCCAGAACCTTTCAAAGAAAAGCGGCATGGCAGTTGCAGGTGGTTCCTGGCTCGATCAGACGACGGCGAAAGATTGATGATCGTTCGCACGTACCGGACGTGATGTTTCGCGGAATACAATCACAGTCACTGCAAGGTCTTTGAGCAGGATCCCAGCTTCTCTGGGCCTTCAGGAATTTTTGACTGGAGGCTGGTAAGTAGCCTTGGTACACGCTCTTTGTTTGTCGGACTGAATTATCTGATTAACCAAGAGATAACCGATGGCAAGGATCATGATGGCAGCGCGGTTTCGTTCATCAGGCAAAACTGTGTGTACACAGCGTACCATGCGTCTTTGCATGCACCATACCCTGATATGTGCCGCCACGCTCTGCAGCCCAAAGTAGGAGAGAGGGTCGCAAGTATCAAACTTCGACCTGCTGGCTAGAGTTTCCCCCGTCAGGCACCCATCTGGTTCAAGCCATCAGCCAATCTCCACAGCTTAATAAATAGTAACGTCTAACTGAGCCAGTTAGTTAGATGCGTACACTTGGTGTAGTAGGATCTTTATTTAGTTTGATGCATACACTTGTTCTTTTTTGGTAGCCCTTTTGTAATGATGGCTGATGTTTGGTTTGGAAGAGAGAGCTGCGTCTTCACTCTTCTGGCCTGCTTACTGCTTCTGTTGCACCCCCAGCCCTGGTTGCTGCTGCTGCTGTTTTCAATGTACAATCAGTAGTATATTTCATCTGTTGGTTGAATAAATGTGTTGTTAGAACGACAAACACAATGTTTTGGAAGTCGTTGCACGGTTCGATCCTTTAGTGCCCCGTACCGTACGTAGCACATACTATTTTTCATACGGAACACATTTTCCACTTGTTGATAACATGCAGCCCACTGATGAAGGCCCAATAGAGAAGCCCATAATTAACTGGAAGGGAGGCTCTCACATGAATCCAGCCCAGGTACATGCTCATGGTCCCCTAAACATAAATAAGTGAATAAATAAATAAATAAATAAAGCTAAATGCTCATGCACCAGTTCTTTGGGAAAATAGGTAGCCCAGTATTTCTTTTTGAAGAATACCCAAGCTAGGCCTATTTGTTTTCTCCGAATTACTGGGCTGCAAATCTTTCAAGACGAGGAGGGATGCATTCCGGCCTGGCTTAAGAGTATGGTCAATGTCTGTTAAAAGTAATATCAAAAGGGGTTGAAAATTCCAAAAAATTTATAGAAAATGGGATATAAGTTTCTTTTTTTGTTTTTGTTCTTCACTGATATCTTATACGTATTTCATTGGATTTAACATGACATAGTACTAATTTATCTTTAAATTTTTTTAGTATGGCTATTAATTTTTGGATTAAGAATATTTCGTTCCCCAGCAAAAATTTGCGAATTTTCAAAATTTCCCACATATTTAGTTAATTTTTTGACCCTGGTACTGACCAGAAAATGGCCAGCAATTCTAAAAATGGAAAACGGGCTGCAATAAATTCCATATGAATTAGAAAATGAGTAAAAATTATAAAAATAATAGCAAATGGGCTGTACACGCCACAGATTTTGAGGCTGACTTGTTTACGCAAGGCTTTGTCAGTGAACACACGATTCTAGCAGCAGTGACTGTTGGATGTCCATCCAACGGCCGACGTGCTTCTTCAATCTCTGATCTTCCTGCTCCAGCCGCCTAAACTAGCGCTGGCGGGACTGCCTGCTCCCTCCTCTTGTGGCCCGCTATGATGCCGCGCAGGCTTCCCTGGTCCACCCTACTCCCTCCGCTAGCCTGGCCGCACGCAATCAACTGCCTCCTTATTACGCAAAAAAAATGATTCCTCCCACTGACATCTAGGGCGCATCGGTTGGGAGGCTGACCTGTGGGCCTACTAAGTTGACGCGTACACAGGGCTTGTCAACTTAGTCAACAAACGATTCTAGCAGCAGTAACCGTTGGATTTGAATCGAACGGTCCTGCTGCTTCTTCAATCGCTGCTCTTCTTGCACCAGCCGCCCAAACCAGCGCCGGGGAAACCGCCTACTCTTGCCTCCAGTGGCCGGCTGTGCTGCCGTTGAGGCCTCATCGCCCCCTACTATTCCCGCCGCTAACCAGGCCCTGCGGCGACGGCAGCCTCACACCGCAGCCAAACCAGTGAACCCTCGTACTCCTCTCCGCGTGGGCATCCACTGCCGCGTCTTCCCCGGCTCCGCGTCGTCCCCTTCCTAGGCCTCGCCATCGTCCACCACCTTGGTGCTCTTGGCGCGGCGTGGTCAACGTGGTCAACGACATTCCATCGGAAGAGTACTGTACGTGGAGAGGCTGACAGCTGGGTCCACGGCCACAGCCCAGTTTTTTTGTGATTTGCCAAGTAAGTCGCTTTGTCAGGCCTGTTGGGCTGCAAATCTTTCAAGACGAGGTGAGCTTTCATTCGGCTGGCCGAGAAAATGGCCCATCAGTAATGAGAAATGGGCTGTACATTTTTAAAACACATCAAACCAGCAATTAGTTTCAAATATCTTTTTTTTCATTTCGAGATTTTAAATTACATTAATTTTTATGCGTGGAGAATTTGTTGGATTTTATATTGATATACATTTATTTTTAAAATCAGTTTGAATGTGAGTCAAAATTTCGGGATTAAAAACAGTTCGGGCCGCACCGAAATATGCAAAATTTCGTATAATTTTTTAACCGTGGCCACAATATGGCCTGTAATGCTAACAAAAAGAATATGGGCTCCAAAAAAAACCTTAATAATTAGCAAATGGGCTGTAAATTATTAGAAATAATGGCAGATGGGCTATATGCTTTTTTCACAGATTTGAGGCTTTCCTAAAAAAAGGTTGACGCACAAGCACTGACTGTTGGATGTCCATCCAACGGCCGTCGTGCTTCTTCAATCTCTGCTCTTCCTGCTCCAGCCGCTCAAACAAGCACCGGCGGGACTACCTGCTCCCTCGTCCCCGCGGCCGGCTCTGCTGCCGCGCAGGCCGCACCACCCCACCGTACTCCCATTGCTGGCCTAGCCATCCCTCTACTCACCCACACCTGCTGTTATTCTTCGGCGACGGCAGACGAACCAGTAAACCCTCGTACAGTCGTACTCCCCTCCGCGTGGGAAACAACTGCCGAGTCTTCCCTGCCTTCGTGTCATTCCCTTCCTAGGCCTCGCTGTCGTCCACCGCCCTGGTGCTCTCAGCGCGGCCTGGTCAACGTGGTCAATGACCGACATGCATCTGAAGTGGACTGTACGTGGAGAGGCCGACAGCTGGGTCCACGGCCGCACGCAAGGAAATGCCTCCTTATTACGCGCAAAATAATGATTCCTCCACCTGACATCAGGGACCCACTGAAAGGGCCTCTGTATTTCGCGAAAAAACGTTACCGCCGCTGACAGCTTGGACCCACCAGCTACATCTTCACACGCAAGGAAGTGCGTCCGGGCAAAAAAAAAACGATTCGCCCTGCTGACTGCTGGGACCTACCAGCTACATCTTCGCAGGCAAGGAAGTGCCTGACAGTCGGGACCCACCTGGTCGAAGCGTACGTAGCATTGTCATTCTGGTCGCGAACGTGTACGTACATATATACTGGTGGATGTAGAGGCGCGCACGTGTCGTAGTAGAGGCGCGTACGTGTCGTAGTAGAAGCGCGCACGTAGCATGTACACGTACGTACATCGGCCAGGGTGCAAGAAAGAAAATACGGCCACATATGTGTACATACAGGCGGGGTCTCGAACGCCTACTTGCGCATACGTACGGCCAGGGCTCGTGTACATGGCTGGGTCGGAGCGGAGTGCGTCGTCGTGTTCATGGGGAGCCAACCGGCTGGGTCGGAACGGAATGCGTCGTCGTGTTCATCGGGAGGGCTTGGACGGAACAACCGATGGAAACGAGGCCTGGCGTACCGCAGAATGGAGGAAACGGCCTTGTGTTCGACCGACCACGTTTGAAACGGGACCCTGTTCATCGGAGGGGTCTGGCGTACCGCAAAATGGAGGAAACGGACCTCCTACGGTCGAAACGGGGGTCCTGTTGATCGGGAGGGGTGTGGCGTACCGCAAAACGGAGGAAACGGACTTGTGTTGGAGTGCTACGGTCGAAACGGGGGTCATGTTCATCGGGAGGGGTGTGGCGTACCGCAAAACGGGACTCCACGGGATACTGTTCATCTCCACCATCGACCCCCTCCAGCCTCCACGGGCTACTGTTCATCCACCGTCGACCTCCTCCAGCCTCCACCTGCGACTGTTCATCCACGGGCTCCTGTTCATCCAGCCTCCACCACGCGCTACTCCACCGGCTACTGTTCAACCAGCCCTCTTCACGGGCTCCTGTTCAACAACCCCTCCATGGGCTACTGTTCATCCAGCCCTCCACCGTCTACTGTTCATTCTGCCCTCCACGGGGTGGTCCTGTTCATCCTGCCCTCCACAGGGTCCTGTTCATCCAGCCCCAACCGGCTCGATCGATCGGGGTCCTGTTCATCCAGAGGCAACACCACGGGGTCCTGTTCATCCACCCCCACCGGGAACTGTTCATCCAAACCCCCCCAGCAACGCTCACTGTTCATCCAGAGGCAGCATCGATCGGCTTTAGTTAGCAGATCGCCCCCGACCTCCCACCGTAACCGGGAACTCCCCGAAATTTTCCTCGCCCTCACTTCTACCACGGTTTTTTCCGTCATGGACGGCCCAAAGAATGTCATGCAGCTGCGTCTCCGGCCCGCCCAGGACGAAAAGCCCATTTTCTGTCATGATTTTTTGTCATAGAAGTAGGAGCCCACAACATCTATGATGATACCGGGTTTTGTCACAATTATCGTCATAGAAGTGTCATATGTATGATTGAAAAAAAATTCGTTTGGCCCAAAATGTCACGGATGTGTCTTTTTTTGTAGTGACGGTAACGGTAGCAAAAGTAATATTTTTGGGTTTTGTAGTGATTGTAACAGTAGCAACGGAAAAGTAAATAAGCTAAGAACAATATATGAAAAGCTCGTAGGCATTGGATCGGTGATGGAGAATTATGCCGGATGCGGTTCATCATGTAACAGTCATAACATAGGGTGACACAGAACTAGCTCCAATTCATCAATGTAATGTAGGCATGTATTCCGAATATAGTCATACGTGCTTATGGAAAAGAACTTGCATGACATCTTTTGTCCTACCCTCCTGTGGCAGCGGGGTCCTAATGGAAACTAAGGGATATTAAGGCCTCCTTTGAATAGAGTACCGGACCAAAGCATTAACACATAGTGAATACATGAACTCCTCAAACTACGATCATCACCGGGAGTGGTCCCGATTATTTTCACTCCGGGGTTGCCGGATCATAACACATAGTAGGTGACTATAGACTTGCAAGATAGGTTCAAGAACTCACGTATATTCATGAAAACATAATAGGTTCAGATCTAAAATCATGGCACTCGGGCCCTAGTGACAAGCATTAACCATAGCAAAGTCATAGCAACATCAATCTCAGAACATAGTGGATACTAGGGATCAAACCCTAACAAAACTAACTCGATTACATGATAAATCTCATCCAACCCATCCCCGTCTAGCAAGCCTACGATGGAATTACTCACGCACGGCGGTGAGCATCATTAAATTGGTGTCGGAGGATGGTTGATGATGACGACGGCGACGGATTCCCCTCTCCAGAGCCCCGAGAGGTTTTAGGGCTTGGTGGCGGCTCCGTATCGTAAAATGCGATGAATCCTTCTCTCTGATTTTTTTCTCCCCGAACACGAATATATGGAGTTGGAGTTGAGGCCGGTGGAGCGTCAGGGGTCCCATGAGGCAGGGGGCGCGCCCAGGGGGGCAGGCGCGCCCCCCACCCTCGTGGACAGGTGGAGGCCCCCCTGACGTGGATTCTTCTTCCAGTATTTTTAATATTTTCCAAAAATAAGTTCCGTGGAGTTTCAGGTCATTCCGAGAACTTTTGTTTCTGCACATAAATAACACCATGGCAATTCTGCTGAAAACAACGTCAGTCCAGGTTAGTTCCATTCAAATCATGCAAGTTAGAGTCCAAAACAAGGGAAAAGGTGTTTGGAAAAGTAGATACGACGGAGACGTATCAACTCCCCCAAGCTTAAACCTTTGCTTGTCCTCAAGCAATTCAGTTGATAAACTGAAATGATAAAGAAAAACTTCTACAAACTCTATTTGCTCTTGTTATTGTAAATATGTAAAGCCAGCATTCAAGTTTTCAGCAAAGATTATAACTAAACATATTCACAATAACATTTAGGTCTCATGTTTACTCATATCAATGGCATAATCAACTAGCGAGCAATAACAATAAATCTCGGATGACAACACTTTCTCAAAACAATCATGATATGATATAACAAGATGGTATCTGGCTAGCCCTTTATGAGACTGCAAAACATAAATGCAGAGCACCTTTAAAGATCAAGGACTGACTAGACATTGTAATTCATGGTAAAAGAGATCCAATCATAGTCATACCCAATATAAATTAACAGTAATAAATGCAAATGACAGAGGTGCTCTCCAGCTGGTGCTTTTAATAAGAGGGTGATGACTCAACATGAAAGTAAATAGATAGGCCCTTCGCAGAGGGAAGTAGAGATTTGTAGAGGTGCCAGAGCTCGATTTTGAAATAGAGATCAATAATATTTTGAGCGGCATACTTTCATTGTCAACATAACAACCAAGAGATGGCGATATCTTCCATGCTACACACATTATATTCGGTTCCCAAACAGAATGGTAAAGTTTATACTACCGCTCCACCAACAAGCATCAATCCATGGCTTGCTCGAAACAACGAGTGCCTCCAACTAGCAACAGCCCCGGGGGAGTTTTGTTTGCAATTATTTTGATTTAATTTGCATAAAGCATGGGACTGGGCATCCCGGTGACCAGCCATTTTCTCGTGAGAGAGGAGCGGAGTCCACTCTTCTTGAGAATAACCCGCCTAGCATGGAAGATACGGACAACCCTAGTTGACACATGAGCTATTCGAGCATACAAAACAGAATTTCATTTGAAGGTTTAGAGTTTGGCACATACAAATTTACTTGGAACGGCAAGTAGATACCACATATAGGAAGGTATTGGTGGACTCATATGGCATAACTTTGGGGTTTAAGGGATTGGATGCACAAGCAGTATTCCCGCTTAGTACAAGTGAAGGCTAGCAAAAGACTGGGAAGCGAGCAACTAGAGAGCGACAACAGTCATGAACATGCATTAAAATTAATGAACATTGAGTGCACGCACGAGTAGGATATAATCCACCATGAACATAAATATCGTGAAGGCTATGTTGATTTTGTTTCAACTACATGCGTGAACATGTGCCAACTCAAGTCACTTAAATCATTCAAATGAGGATACCACCCCACTATACCACATCACAACCATTTTAATAGCATGTTGGCACGCAAGGTAAACCATTATAACTCATAGCTAATCAAGCATGGCACGAGCAACTATAATCTCTAATTTTCATTGCAAACATGTTTATTCATAATAGGCTGAATCAGGAACGATGAACTAATCATATTTACAAAAACAAGAGAGGTCGAGTTCATACCAGCTTCTCTCATCTCAGTCAGTCCATCATGTATCGTCATAATTGCCTTTCACTTGCACGACCGAACGATGTGAAAATAATAAGAGTGCACGTGCATTGGACTGAGCTGGAATCTGCGAGCATTCAATAAACAGGAGAAGACAAGGCAATATGGGCTCTTGGTTAAATCAACAATAATGCATATAAGAGCCACTTCAACAATTTCATTATGGTCTTCTCCTATCGACCCCCAAATAAAAGAAAACAAATAAAACTATTTACACGGGAAAGCTCCCAACAAGCAAAAGAAGAACATGAAATCTTTTTGGGTTTTCTTTTAATTATTACTACAGCAAGAAAATTGAACTAACTAAAAGCTACAACTAAATTTTTTTGGTTTTTCTTAAAGTTTATCAAACACACAAGAAGAAAGCAAGAAAAAGAAAGTAAACTAGCATGGATATTACAGCAAAAAAGTATGAGCACCGAATACTAGCAATGAGTGTGTGAACATAAATGTAATGGCGGTGGGAAATACGTACTCCCCCAAGCTTAGGCTTTGGGCCTAAGTTGGTTTATTGCCACGGAGGGCCTGGCGGATATCCATAGTTGTAGCCGGGGTCGTACTGAGATGCGGCGGCTATTGCCTCCTGAGCTGCAGCGTGGCGGCGAGCTGCCTCCGCCCTCCTCTCGTACTCATCTGCCTCCTCTCTAGTAATAACATGTCTTCCTTTTGCCTGATAATCAAAGAAGGCAGGAGCAGGGAGAGTAATATGGACAACACGACGTCTGTCAAAGATTAAGCGATACTAGAGGGACTCCTCGTTCCTCTCAAAAAATGATGATGAACCATGGCATTATAATCTAAATAAACATTAGGCAGCTCAACATCATACTCACGTATAGGTAACTCAATAAAATTAGCTAGACGGGTTGCATAAATTCCTCCAAAGAAATCTCCATTAATTTTATTATTATGCAACCTACATGCAACAATAGCTCCCAAATTATAAGATTTATCTCCTAACACATCACTCCTAAGAATACTGAGATCAGGGACACACATGTGACATGCTTCATCGTTACCATTGATGCACCTACCTATGAAGAGAGCAAAATAATGTATAGCAGGAAAATGAATACTCCCTATGGTAGCTTGTGTTATGTCTCTAGATTCACCCACAGTTATACTGGCAAGAAAATCTCTAAATTCGGATTTGCGAGGTTCAAGAGGACTACCCCATTGTGGAAGTTTGCAAGCAGTGGTAAAATCCTCTAAGTCCATGGTATAAGAATTTTCATAAAGATCAAACAGGACAGTTTGAGAATTACGTGAAGATGAATATTCAAACCTCCTCACAAAGGAACTAGTGAGATAGTGGTACTGGGGGCACTTTTCTGCCTCGAAGCTCACAAGATCGGCGTTACGCAAATATGCGTTAAATTCTTCCTTGATTTTTGCTCGATCCATAAAGTTTTCTGAAGGCCATTCACAAGGCCGCACTGGGGCGTCCCTTGGTGGTTCATCATCAACATCACGCATTGCAAGCCTGGGTCCTTGCTTCCTTGAAGGACCACCTTGGTACATTTTCCTAAACATATTTCTTCCTCTGAAAAATTTCTGAAATTTTTAGTAACTTCAAATAAAAGTAAACCAAGCTAAACAAAATTGATAGCAACTACTCCTACAAGTGCCTAGAGCCTATATCATGCATTAGAACTACTTGGAACCATATAAATTTGACATGCAAGCTCAAGAACATGGTCACCTAGGTAGCACAAATTTGCAATGAATAAAGCACTAGAACAAAAACTAATTGGACCAATGGAGGAGTCACATACCAAGGAACAATCCCCCCAAGCAGTTTTGTGAGAGGTGCTTTGAGCAAGGAGATCGAAAATCGCAGCAAAATGAGCTAGAACTCGTGCTTGAGCTGGTTGCTGATTTTTTTGGGAGGAAGAAGAAGTGTGTGGGTGCAGGAATAAGTGGAGGGGAGCCACCGTGGGCCCATGAGGCAGGGAGCGCGCCCTGTAGGGGTGGGCGCGCCCTGGACCCTCGTGGCCAGGTGCTTGCTCCCCCTGCTGTGTTCTCAGTGCTAGATATTCTCAAATATTCCAGAAAAAATCATATTAAATTGGTAGGGCATTTGGAGAACTTTTATTTTTGGGGTATTTTTATATTGCACGGATAATTCAGAAAACAGACAGAAAATACTATTTTTACTTTATTTCAACTAAATAACAGAAAGTAGAAGGAGGGTACAGAAGGTTGTGCTTCCTAGTTTCATCCATCTCATGCTCATCAAAAGGAATCCACTAACAAGATTGATCAAGTCTTGTTAACAAACTCATTCCGAATAACATGGAACCGGTGAAATTTCGAATAACACTATGTTACCTCAACGGGGATATGCACATCCCCAATAATAAGAATATCATATTTCTTCTTGATAGTAAGAAGAGGAAATTCAAAACCTCCAAAAATAATCGATGGGATTTTTCCAATAGAATTGATACTATGAACTTGAGGTTGTTTCCTCGGAAAGTGTACCGTATGCTCATTACCATTAACATGAAAAGTGACATTGCCTTTGTTGCAATCAATAACAGCCCCTGCAGTATTCAAAAAAGGTCTTCCAAGAATAATAGACATACTATCGTCCTCGGGAATATCAAGAATAACAAAGTCCGTTAAAATAGTAACGTTTGCAACCACAACAGGCACATCCTCACAAATACCGACATGTATAGCAGTTGATTTATCAGCCATTTGCAAAGATATTTCAGTAGGTGTCAACTTATTCAAATCAAGTCTATGATATAAAGAGAGAGGCATAACACTAACACCGGCTCCAAGATCACATAAAGCAGTTTTAACATAGTTTCTTTTAATGGAGCATGGTATAGTGGGTACTCCTGGATCTCCTAGTTTCTTAGGTATTCCACCTTTGAAAGTGTAATTAGCAAGCATGGTGGAAATTTCAGCTTACGGTATCTTTCTTTTATTAGTAACAATTTCTTCATATACTTAGCATAAGGATTCATTTTAAGCATATCAGTTTATCGCATACGCAAAAAGATAGGTCTAATCATTTCAGCAAAGCGCTCAAAATCCTCATCATCCTTTTTCTTGGATGGTTTGGGAGGAAAAGGCATGGGTTTCTGAACCCATGGTTCTCTTTCTTTACCGTGTTTCCTAGCAACAAAGTCTCTCTTATCATAACGTTGATTCTTTGATTGTGGGTTATCAAGATCAACAGCAGGTTCAATTTCTATATCATTGTCATTGCTAGGTTGAGCATCATCATGAACATCATCATTAACATTATTACTAGTTTCATGTTCATTACCAGATTGTGTTTCAACATCAGAAATGGAAATATCATTAGGATTCTCAGGTGTTTCAGCAATAGGTTCACTAGAATCATGCAAAGTCCTATCATTTTTCTTTTTCTTCTTTTTAGAAGGACTAGGTGCATCAATATTATTTCTCTGAGAATCTTGTTCAATTCTCTTTGGGTGGCCTTCAGGATACAAAGGTTCCTGAGTCATCTTACCAGTTCTAGTAGCCACTCTAACAGCATAGTCATTATTCTTACTATTCAATTCACTGAGCAAATCAGTCTGAGCTTTAAGTACTTGTTCTACTTGAGTGGTAACCATAGAAGCATGTTTACTAATGAGTTTAAGTTCACCTTTAACTCTAGACATATAATCACCCAAGTGTTCCAGCATATCGGAATTGTATTTCAATTGTCTACCAAAATAAGCATTGAAGTTTTCTTGTTTGACAATAAAATTATCAAACTCTTCTAAGCATTGTCTTGCAGACTTATAGTGAGGAATATCACCTTCATCAAATCTATAGAGAGAATTTACCTTTACTACCTGTGTCGGGTTATCAAGACCATGAGTTTCTTCAATAGGTGATGAATTAAGATCATATGTTTCTTCAACAGCGGTAAATTAAGACCATGTATTTCTCCAATAGGTTGTAAATTCTTAACATCTTTGGCTTTAATACCCTTTTCTTTCATAGATTTCTTTGCCTCTTGCATATCTTCAGGACTGAGAAATAGAACACCTCTTTTTTCGGAGTTGGTTTAGGAATAGGCTCAGGAGCTGGCTCAGGAAGTGTCCAATTATTTCCATTTGTCAACATATTATTCAATAGAATTTCAGCTTCATCCGGTGTTCTTTCCCTGAAAACAGAACCAGCACAACTATCCAGGTAATCTCTGGAAGCATCGGTTAGTCCATTATAAAATATATCAAGTATTTCATTTTTTAAGAGGATGATCAGGCAAAGCATTAAGTAATTGGAGAAGCCTCCCCCAAGCTTGTGGGAGACTCTCTTCTTCAATTTGCACAAAATTATATATTTCCCTTAAAGCAGCTTGTTTCTTATGAGCAGGGAAATATTTAGCAGAGAAGTAATAAATCATATCCTGGGGACTACGCACACAACTAGGATCAAGAGAATTGAACCATATCTTAGCATCACCCTTTAATGAGAACGGAAATATTTTAAGGATATAAAGGTAGCGAGATTTCTCATCATTAGTGAACAGGGTGGCTATATCATTTAATTTAGTAAGATGTGCCACAACAGTTTAAGATTCATAGCCATAGAAAGGATCAGATTCAACCAAAGTAATTATATAAGGATCAATAGAGAATTCATAATCCTTATCAGTAACACAGATAGGTGAAGTAGCAAAATCAGGGTCAGGTTTCATTCTAGCATTAAGAGATTGCTGCTTCCATTTAGCTAATAACCTCTTTAGATCATATCTACCATTGCAAGCTAAAATAGCTCTAGCACCTTCTTCATCCATAACATAACCCTCGGGAACAACAGGTAATTCATATTTATTAGGGGGAGAGTCTTCATCATCACTATCTTCAATATTATCAGTTTCAATAATTTCATTCTATCTAGCCCTAGCAAGTTGTTCATCAAGAAATTCACCAAGTGGCACAGTATTATCAAGCATAGAAGTAGTTTCATCATAAGTATCATGCATAGCAGAAGTGGCATCATCAATAACATGCGACATATCAGAATTAATAGCAGAAGCAGGTTTAGGTGTCGCAAGCTTACTCAAAACAGAAGGTGAATCAAGTGCAGAGCTAGATGGCAGTTCCTTACCTCCCCTCATAGTTGAGGGATAAATTGTTGTTTTTGCGTCTTTCAAGTTCTTCATAGTGACCAGCAGATATAAATCCCAAGTGACTAAAAGAATAGAGCTATGCTCCCCGGCAACGGCGCCAGAAAATAGTCTTGATAACCCACAAGTATAGGGGATCGCAACAGTTTTCGAGGGTAAAGTATTCAACCCAAATTTATTGATTCGACACAAGGGGAGCCAAAGAATATTCTCAAGTATTCGCAGTTGAGTTGTCATTTCAACCACACCTGGATAACTTAGTATCTGCAGCAAAGTATTTAGTAGCAAAGTAATATGGAAGTAACGGTAACGGTAGCAAAAGTAATATTTTTGGGTTTTGTAGTGATTGTAACAGTAGCAACGGAAAAGTAAATAAGCTAAGAACAATATATGAAAAGCTCGTAGGCATTGGATCGGTGATGGAGAATTATGCCGGATGCGGTTCATCATGTAACAGTCATAACATAGGGTGACACGGAACTAGCTCCAATTCATCAATGTAATGTAGGCATGTATTCCGAATATAGTCATACGTGCTTATGGAAAAGAACTTGCATGACATCTTTTGTCCTACCCTCCCGTGGCAGCGGGGTCCTAATGGAAACTAAGGGATATTAAGGCCTCCTTTTAATAGAGTACCGGACCAAAGCATTAACACATAGTGAATACATGAACTCCTCAAACTACGATCATCACCGGGAGTGGTCCCGAATATTGTCACTTCGGGGTTGCCAGATCATAACACATAGTAGGTGACTATAGACATGCAAGATAGGATCAAGAACTCACATATATTCATGAAAACATAATAGGTTCAGATCTGAAATCATGGCACTCGGGCCCTAGTGACAAGCATTAAGCATAGCAAAGTCATAGCAACATCAATCTTACAACATACTGGATACTAGGGATCAAACCCTAACAAAACTAACTCGATTACATGATAAATCTCATCCAACCCATCACCGTCCAGCAAGCCTACGATGGAATTACTCACGCACGGCGGTGAGCATCATGAAATTGGTGATGGAGGATGGTTGATGATGATGAAGGCGACGGATTCCCCTCTCCGGAGCCCCGAACGGACTCCAGATCAGCCCTCCCGAGAGGTTTTAGGGCTTGGCGGCGGCTCCGTATCGTAAAACGTGATGAATCCTTCTCTCTGATTTTTTTCTCCCTGAACACGAATATATGGAGTTGGACTTGAGGTCGGTGGAGCGTCAGGGGCCCCACAAGGCAGGGGGCGCGCCCAGGGGGGCAGGCGCGCCCCCACCCTCGTGGACAGGTGGAGGCCCCCTGACATGG
The DNA here is from genome assembly GCF_018294505.1 of Triticum aestivum. Taxonomy (NCBI): domain Eukaryota; kingdom Viridiplantae; phylum Streptophyta; class Magnoliopsida; order Poales; family Poaceae; genus Triticum; species Triticum aestivum. The sequence continues at coordinate 127,693,899 of NC_057805.1, read as the reverse complement.
ATTCTTCTTCCAGTATTTTTAATATTTTCCAAAAATAAGTTCCGTGGAGTTTCAGGTCATTCCGAGAACTTTTGTTTCTGCACATAAATAACACCATGGCAATTCTGCTGAAAACATCGTCAGTCTGGGTTAGTTCCATTCAAATCATGCAAGTTAGAGTCCAAAACAAGGGCAAAAGTGTTTGGAAAAGTAGATACGACGGAGACGTATCACCCCCAATCAAGGCCCTTGGCGGTCCATGAGGTGAGTCTCGTGGGGGGTCCAGATCCGAAGTCAGGCGTGGCCGCCCACTTGGCGTCGCGGGGTTCGGTGATGTAGAACTACTCTCGCTGCCACACCTTGACACTCTCGACAAATGATCCTTTGGGCCAGATGGCGTTGGGGAACTTCCTGACCATAGCCCCGCCGCAATCCGCATGCTGACCGTCAACCACCTTTGGCTTCAAATTGAAGACCTTGAGCCATAAGCCGAAGTGTGGGGGGATGCGGAGAAGAGCCTCACACATGACGATAAATGCCGATATGTGGAGGAAGGAATTTGGGGCTAGATCATGGAAATCTAGCCCGTAGTAGAACATGAGGCCTCGGACGAAGGGGTGGAGGGGAAACCCTAGCCCTCGGAGGAAATGAGGGATGAACGCGACCCTCTCGCCCGGCTCCGGAGTAGGGATAATTTGATCTTTGTCAGGGAGGCTATGTGCGATGTCCACGGAAAGATAACCCCCACTCCGGAGATTCTTTATGTCCTTCTCGGTGACAGAGGAGGCCTCCCACTTTCCCTTGGAACTGGATCCGGCCATGGATGGGGATGGAGGTGGCGGTGGGAAAGGTTGAAGTTTCGGGCGCTGGAGCTCAGAGATGGGAAGGCAGGAGCAATAAGAAGGCGTGGAAAAAATAAGGGATCTTCATCCTCTTATAGGCGGTGAAATACCAAACGCCCCCCCCTCAAGCCTTAAAACTCACCTGTTCCCAAAGAGATCGTGTGAGAGGCACGGTTGGATTACCCAAAACCGTATTGATGAGAATCCCGCAATGGGCGGGCATGATCTTTGTTTTGACAAGACGTGACAATGGAGGCTAAGCCTCGAAACATGAAATGGGAGGTGTGAAAACGGTTCGAAATGTTAAAGAGCCAAGTGACGCTTCACCGAAAAAGTTGTCAGTAAAAGACACTGTTTTATTTTGACATCTTGCCTTCGTGGCTAAGGGTTGTATTAATTATATAGAGCAGGATACCGTTCCTTTGTGTAGGGAGTTATCCTAGAATATTTAGGAGAGGGAACCCGCCTTGCAATGCCGAAGACAATCTGCGTGTCGAACACATCATCATCAAAGACTGGTTCAGGGGCTACTGAGGGAGTCCTAGATTAGGGTGTCCCCGGGTGTCCGGATTACTTGATATGGGCCGGACTGATGGGCCGTGAAGATAAAAGCAAGAAGACTTTCCCCCGTGTCCGGGTAGGACTCCTATATGCGTGAATGGCAAGTTTGGTGTCCGGATATGTTATTTCCTTCCCCCACAAACCGACTCTGTACAACCCTAGGCCCCTCCGGTGTGTATATAAACCAGAGGGTTAGCCCGTAGAGGCTATCAGAATTCTCATAGGCTAGACAGCTAGGGTTTAGCCATTACGATCTCGAGGTAGATCAACTCTTGTAACCCCTTATACTCATTGAATACAATCAAGTAGGACGTAGGGTTTTACCTCCTTTAAGAGGGCCCGAACCTGGGTAAACATTGTGTCCCCATCGTCCTTTGTTACCATTGATCCTCAGACGCACAGTTCGGGACCCCCTACCCGAGATCTGCTGGTTTTGACACAGACAACGAGGATAATGAATGAGAGGGAGGAAAGTTGGTGTGGCTGCTAGGGTTTCCCCCAGGGTCGCTCACCGGAGCGGCTCGGGACTCGAGAGGGATGAGTTGGATCAGTGCATCACTATTGAGAACAAATACCTAAAGCAAAAATTAAATTCACGAAGTCATGATCATCCCCATATAATTCCCCACGCTTTGATCTCAAAATTGAAGTCCTAAGTCTATCGATCAATATCCACATGAATATATTAGTTAGAAATTTTACCTACTCATAAAAGAGGAGATGAGTAGTCAACGATGCAAGCCGTTCCTGCCTCCTTGGGGATGGATCAGCTCTGCCGGTGGCTGGTGATAACCCACAAGTATAGGGGATCGCAACAGTTTTCAAGGGTAGAGTATTCAACCCAAATTTATTGATTCGACACAAGGGGAGCCAAGGAATATTTGCAAGTATTAGCAGTTGAGTTGTCAATTCAACCACACCTGGAGATTAATTATCTGCAGCAAAGTGATTAGTAGCAAAGTAGTATGATAGTTTTGATAGTAGTAGCAACAACAATAATAACAGTAACAGCGATAGCAATGATTTTGTAGCAAGTGTAACAGTAACAATAGCAGTAGTAACTTAGCAGGAACAATATAAGAGAAATTCGTAGGCATTGGATCGGTGAACTCGTTGGATGATATTCATCATATAACAGTCATAACCTAGGGCAATACGCCACTAGCTCTAGTTCATAAATATAATGTAGGCATGTATTCCGTAAATAGTCATATGTGCTTATGGAAAGAACTTGCATGACATGTTTTGTCCTACCCTCCCGTGGCAGCGGGGTCCAATTGGAAACTAAGGGATATTAAGGCCTCCTTTTAATAGAGAACCAGAACAAAGCATTAACACATAGTGAATACATGAACTCCTCAAACTACGGTCATCACCGGAAAGTATCCCAACTACTATCACTCCGGGGTTTACGGATCATAACACGTAATAGGTGAATATAACTTACAAGATCGGATCTAGAACATGGATATAATGGTGATAACATAAACGGTTTAGATATGAAATCATGGCACCCGGGCCCAAAGTGACAAGCATTAAGCATGGCAAAGTCATATCAACATCAATCTTAGAACATAGTGGATACTATGGATCAATCCCTAACAAAACTTACTCGATTACATGATGAATCTCATCCAACTCCTCACCGAATAGCGAGCCTACAAAGGAATTACTAACTCCCGGTGGGGAGCATCATGGAATTGGTGATGAAGAAGGGTTGGTGATGACGAAGATCGAAGATCCCCCTCTCCGGAGCCCCAAACGGACTCCTGATCTGGCCTCCCGAGGAAGAACAGGAGGTGGTCGTGACTCCGTCTTGTGAAACACGATAATTCTTTCTCTTTGTTTTTTTCTGGAAAATTGGTATTTATGGAGGTGGATTCAGGTTCTATTGGGTCACGAGGTGGGGATAACCCACCTGGGCGTGCCAGGAGGGGGTCGCGCCCTGGTGGGTTGTGCTCACCCAGGGGCCCCCTTCGGTGGTTCTTGGCTCCAGTAGTTCTCTTTTATTGTATAAAAAATCTTCGCAAAGTTTCATTCCAATCCGAGAGCTTTTATTTCTGCACAAAAACAACACCATGGTAGTTCTGCTAAAAACAACGTCAGTCCGGGTTAGTTTCATTCAAATGATGCAAATTAGAGTCCCAAACAAGAGGAAAAGTGTTAGGAAAAGTAGATATGATGGAGACGTATCAGCTTGCCGTGCACCAATGCCAGCCTCTGCTCTGAGTGAGAAAGGAAAGGAACGAACAAGGTGGAGCAATCACAATAGTGAGATACGGATGTGGCTTTTTTCGAAATCACTAATTAAGGAGTATTCCTTTCAAAGATCACTCTCACCTCCTGAGGTTGTGACAAGTGGCACACTACATGCGCGTCACTTGTCGTAACCTCGGAGTTTTCCCTTTTTTCGTACATCTTTTACTTAAAACTTTTTATCTCTTGGACTGTGCGTCCAAATCTCGAACCTTTTTACCATCGGATTCCTCGCGTCAAGATCTTCAAAACTAGATCCCATATTAATAGGTTTTGATGAACATTTTTTCACAAAAAAACCGGACAGGAAAACCAAACCAGGAGCACGTTTTTTTCCCTTTTCAGTAGAGGCACGATTGTGCCTCTTGCGGAAGAAAAAGAACAGAAAACATGTTTTTTCATTTCCAAGAGACACGGCTGTGCCTATCGTGAAAGCACAACCATGCCTCTCGCGGAAGCAAAACCGTGCTTCTCGTGGAAGAAAAAAAACATAAATCATGCTTTTTTTCGTTGCCGAGAAGCACGGTCATGCCTCTCGCGGAAAAAACGTGTTTTTTTAGGCACGGCCGTGCCTCTCACGAAATTACAACTGTGCCCGTCACGGAAGCAAAATCGTGCCTCTCGTGGAAGAAAGAAATAACAGAAAACACATGTTTTTTGTTTCCGAGACGCACGGTCGTGCCTCGCGCTGAAGCAAAATCTTGCCTTTCACGGAAGAAAAAGTACGTGTTTTTTCACCCAATTTTTTTTAATTTTTCTGTCCAAAAGCTAAGGAAGACCGATGAAAAACCGAAAAATCAAAAAAAAAACCCAAGAAAATCATTTAAAAGCAGAAAACATGTTCAGAAAAATAAAAAGAATAAAATCCAAAGGAAGCGTCCAGAGCGCGCCAAGTGGCGGGCTCTCAGCCCACCCCCAAGTGATCATTGGGAGGCTTCCGAAGGTGCACTTGCCAACTAGTTGCTTGATACGTCTCCGTGTTGGGGAACATTGCATGGAAAACAAAAAAATCTACGCACACGCAAGATCTATCCATGGAGATGCATAGCAACGAGAGGGGAGAGTGTTTCTACATACCCTTGTAGATCGTAAGCGGAAGCGTTTAGTAACGCGGTTGATGTAGTCGAACTTCTTCGCAATCCAACTGATCGAGTACCGAACGTACGACACCTCCGCGTTCAGCACACGCTCAGCTCTGTGACATCCTCGCCTTCTTGATCCAGCAAGACGACGAAGTAGTGGATGAGTTCCGGCAGAACGACGGCGTGGTGACGGTGGTGGTGATGCTATCTCCGCAGGGCTTCGCCTAAGCACTACGAAAATAAGACCGAGGGACGAAACTGTGGAGGGGGCGCCGCACACGACTAAGAGATTGTCGTGGTTATGTGTGGCGCCCCCTCCCACATATATATAGGCGGGGAGAGGGGAGCAGCCAGGAGGCGCCCCAAGTAGGGCCGAATCGTACTTGGGCTCCTGCCCTAGCCGTGCCCCCCGTACCATATATGTCAGAGAGGGAAAGGAAAGGGGGGAGAGGAAAGGAAGGGGGAGGCCGAATCCCCCTCCTTTCCTTTCTCCCATAGGCCAGCTACCATAGGGGGGGGTGCTCCGGCCCCTTGTGGGCTGGTGTGCTCCCCTCTATTGTCCCAATGGGCCCATCCTCCTCCCGGGGCTTCCCGCAACCCCTTCCAGTAATCCAATGATTACTCGGTGCCTCCCAAAACTTATCCGGTGTCCAAGTGGTATCGTACTATATATCAATCTTTACCTCCGGACCATTCCGGAGCTCCTCGTCATGTCCGTGATCTCATCGAGACTCCAAACAACATTCGGTCACCAAATCATATAACTCATATAACACTATATCGTCAACGAACGTTAAGCGTGCGGACCCTACAGGTTCGAGAATTATGTAGACATGACCGAGACACCTCTCCGATCAATAACCAATAGCGGAACATGGATATCATATTGGTTCCTACATATTTTATGAAGATCTTTATCGGTCAAACCATTATGACAACATATGTAATTCCCTTTTTTACTATAAACAGTAGGGTAAAAACCCCACTGCAACTTTTATTAATGATAAAAAATAACAGAGGTTTGTCTCAAAGGGCTTGAGGTAAGCCCAAGAAAAAGGTAATTCCCTTTGTCCATCGGTATGTTACTTGCCCGAGATTCGATCGTCGATATCCTCATACCTAGTTCAATCTCGCTACAGGTAAGTCTCTTTACTCGTTCCGTAATACATCATCTTGTAACTAACTCCTTAGTCACTTTGCTTGCAAGGCTTCTTATGATGTGTATTACCGAGAGGGCCCAGAGATACCTCTCGATACTCGGAGTGACAAATCCTAATCTCGATCTATGCCAACTCAACAAACACCTTTGGAGATACCTGTAGATCATCTTTATGATCACCCAATTGCGTTGTGACGTTTGATAGCACACAAGGTATTCCTCCGGTATCCGGGAGTTGCATAATCTCATAGTTGAAGGAATATGTATTTGACATTAAGAAAGCAATAGTAATAAACTGAATGATCATATGCTAAGCTAACGGATGGGTCTTGTCCATCACATCATTCTCCTAATGATGTGATCCCGTTATCAAATGACAACACATGTCTATGGTTAGGAAACCTTAATCATCTTTGATCAACGAGCTAGTCAAGTAGAGGCTTACTAGGGACATGGTATTTGTTTATGTATAAACACATGTATTTAAGTTTCCGTTGAATACATATCTAGCATGAATAATAAACCTTTATCATGAATAAGGAAATATAAGATAACAACTTTATTATTGCCTCTAGGGCATATTTCCTTCACTCCGTCGTATCTATTTTTCCTAACGCTTTTACTCTTGTTTTGGACTCTAATTTGCATGATTTGAATGAAACTAACCCGGACTGGCGTTGTTTTCAGCAGAACTACCATGGTGTTGTTTTTTGTGCAGAAATAAAAGTTCTCGGAATGGAACGAAACTTTTTGGAGAATTTATATACAATAAAAGAAAAATACTGGAGCCAAGAACCATCGGAGGGGGTCCCTGGTGGAGCACAACCCACCATGGCGCCCCCCTCCTGGCGTGCCCAGGTCGGTTGTGCCCACCTGGTGGCCCCGCAGACCCTGATTCCGAATCCATAAATACCTATTTTTCCAGAAAAATCAGGGAGGAAGAATTATCTCGTTTCACGATACGGAGACGCCGCCACCTCTTGTTCTTCATCGGGAGGCCAGATCTGGAGTCCGTTTTGGGCTCTGGAGAGGGGGATCTTCGATCTTCGTCATCACAAACCCTCCTTCATCGCCAATTCCATGATGCTCCCCACCGGGAGTGAGTAACTCCTCCGTAGGCTCACTGGTCGGTGAGGAGTTGGATGAGGTTCATCATGTAATCGAGTTAGTTTTATTAGGGCTTGATCCCTAGTATCCGCGATGTTCTGAGATTAATGTTGATATGACTTTGCCATGCTTAATGCTTGTCACTTTGGGCCCGGGTGCCATGATTTCAAAAATTTACCTCCTATTGAAGAAATACATGGACTTGATACACCACCACCCAAGGTGGTAGAGGTAAACTATTTAATGAAATTTGATGAAAGTGACACCCCTTACAATAAACAACCTAGTCAATGCCTTTATGAGTTTGATAACTACATTAGAAAACAAGACCACTTCAATGCAAATGTTATGAAGCAATTGAAATTAACTCTGATATGATTGCTCGTTTGAGTGACTTGTTATTTAGAATCTCCAATGATGTTAGAGGTGTAGGAAAACATGCCTCTATGGTTCATACTCAGTTAGAACAATTTGCTAAATCTCAAATAGAATTGCTTAATGAAATGAACAATAATATCAATGCTCATGCTGTTAGAGTAATGAATAGAGGAGGTAGGATGACTCAGGAACCAGTTTATCTTGAGGGACACCCTAAAAGAATTGAACAATACTCTCAAAGAATTAACACTGATGCACCTAGTCCTTCTAAAAAGAAGAAGAAAAAGAAAATTGATAAGACTGTGCACACCTCTAGTGAACCTGAGATAGAAAAACCTCTTGAAGCTAATAATGATGTTTCTATTTCTGATGTTGAAATTCAATTTGGTGATGAACATTCATCTAGTGATAATGAAAAAGATAATGATGATGTTCATGAAGACACTCAACCAGACAATGATAAACAACCAGATAATGATGTTGAAATAGAACCAGCTTTTGATCTTGATAACCCATAATCGAAAAATAAAAGATATGATAAAAGAGACTTTGTCGCTAGAAAAAATGGCAAGGGAAAGAGAACCATGGGTTCAAAATCCTATGCCCTTTCCACCTAAATCAACTAAGAAAAAAGATGATGAAGAATTTGAACGTTTTGCTGAAATGCTTAGGCCAGTCTTTTTGCGCACTCGCTTGACTGATATTTTAAACATGGCCCCTTTTGCAAAATATATGAAAGACATCATCACTAATAAAAGGAAAATACCTGAAGCTGAAATCTCCACCATGCTTGCTAATTATTCTTTTAAGGATGGAGTACCTAAAAAACTTGGAGATCCGGGAATACCCACTATACCATGCTCCATCAAAAGAAACTATGTGAAAACTGCTTTATGTGATTTAGGAGCTGGTGTTAGTGTTATGCCTTTCTCCTTATATAAAAGACTTGACTTGAATAAACTCACATGTACTAAAATATCTTTGCAAATGGCTAACAAATCAACTGCTATACCTATCGGTATTTGTGAGGACGTGCCCGTTGTTGTTGAAAATGTTGCTATCTTAACAGACTTTGTTATACTTGAAATGCTTGAGGACGACAAGATGTCGATTATCCTTGGTAGACCCTTTCTGAATACTACAGGGGTTGTTATAGATTGCAATAAAAGCAAGGTCACTTTTCATATCAATGGTAATGAGCATACGGTTCACTTTCCGAAGAAATAATTCCAAGTGAATGGTATTAATGTTATTGAAAAATCTCCGACACTCACTATTAGAAGTTTTCAACTACCTCTACCTACTGCCAAAAAGAATTATGATATACTTATTGTTGGGTACATGCATATCCCCATTGGGGTAACTTAGTGTTTTACGAAAGTTCTCTGGTTTCATGCTAATCGAAGGTGGTTGTTAATAAGACCTGATCAACCTTATTAATGGATCATCTTTGAGATGTATGAAGTTGATGAATTTAGTAGGCACTACCTTATGTCCTTACTTTTTATTTTATGTTTTTCTTAGTTAAATAAAATAAAATGCCATGTTTATCCTGTTTCCTGGATTTTCCGTGAATAAAAAATGACCCAAAAATAAAAGTTCTCAGAATGTCCTGAAATTTAATATGATTTTTTTCTGAATATTTCTGAATTTTTAGTGCAAATAACATCATAGGGGGTGCACCAGGTGGGCACAACCCACCTGGGCGCGCCAGCAGCCCCAGGCGCGCCCTAGTGGGTTGTGGTCCCCACGTGGGCCGCCTCACTTATCTCTTTAGCCCACTTACCTCCAGAAAAAATTCACCATTGCTCTCTCTCTCTCTATCTCTCTCTCGTGTTCTTGCTCTCAAACCCACGGATTTTGATCTCTTTGCTCGAAGCTCCGTTTCCGAAACTGTTTTGGGGGATTGCTACTTGGTATGTGACTCCTCCATTGGTCCAATTAGTTTTTGCTTTAGTGGATTATATTTTGAATAATTAGCTACTCTTCGTGTTGCTGTAGATGAGCTTGCGTGTTAAATTCTTGGAGATCTAAGTAGTTTGAACGCTCATTATAGCCTCTATGCATGCTTATGAGTAGTTGTTATCAATCTTGTGAAGTTTTGTTGACAAAAAAAATTAGTGGACTAAATTTTTTAGAATTTTGTTCATAGGAATAAGATGAGTTTCTTTAGGAGTTCTTCAAGGAGGAGGTCTTCGGAGGCATCATCTAGTAGTGTCTCAGTGCGTCAGTCTTATGTGGAACCAAGTGCAAGTTCAATAAGGGATGCCGCCACCAAATCATTCTTATGGTTGTGCGACAATTTCATGATGATGGCAGGTATTAAAGAAGAATTTGAGCAATATGTTCACAATGTTGAGCTCAGTTCCTACATTGAAGATAAGTGCAACCAACATCTTAGCCTCGCAGGATCGTTTACTAAAGAATTTAAATTTCATCCTCATGAGTCTAGAGTGTCGTTTAACCGTATGACCATCCATTTACCTTACCTTTAGAGACATTTTCTAACTTCTGCAAAATTCTATTTTGGGGTTCATCGAACGAACCACCAAGGTCTGAGTATGACTCATTTTTTACTAGTCTTTGCTATGGTGAGAATAGAGGAGTGACACAAGGTAGAATAAAAAGTATTCATTTCCCATCGATTCAATACTTTGGACTATTTAATGGCAAATGCATCGTAGGCAAGCAGTATTGCAGCACACTTTGTGCTCCTGACTTGAGCCTCATACACACTGCTCTCACCAGCATTAAATGTTATAATCTTGGAGCGATTGTTGCACGCAGACTGCAACACAACGCTGGTAGTGGATATGCTTATGGTGGGATTTATACTTCATGTCCCTATCCACTCAGTAATTAGACTTTGAGGCCATGAAGCGCCATAAGTTCCTTAAGGGCGAGACTGCTGATTATTACTACTGCAGGATGCTACTAATGCGACACTATGATTAGAGACCCTTTGAGGAAACTGTGTGCGATGCATTAATCGCAAACGGTGATGTAAAATAACCATAAAAAAGATGCAAAACGTTTGCGATGAAGGATACATCAACCACGGTTCAGATTTTAGTTGTGTGTGCGATGAGGGGCATACGGTTCAGTTCAATGAACTGTTTGCGATGAGGCAGAACAAAAGAAACGGGCAGCCAGATGAAGGTGTGTGTGATATACGGCAGACAGTTCACTCAGATAAACTATTTGTGATGAGGCGGAACAACAAAAACGGGCAGCTAGATGAAGGTGTGTGCGATATACGGCATACAGTTCACTTGGATGAACTGTTTGCGTTGAGCCAAGAGAACAGAAATGGTTCAACTTAACAAGATGTGTGTGATACGCGACAAATAGGTCTGTAATCGGAAATGTGTGGGAAGACCGATAACAACATAGACGATTCCTGTTAACAAGCCGTGTGTGTTGTGAGCAAACGATTGCCGATATACAATTGTGAGTGATTGATGAAATCATCACCGACGGGTTCCATTGTTTAGTCCGTGTGTGATGTGATTTGCTCTGTCTACAGAGCATCAACATGTATACTTAAAAAGACAACATTGCAAAACCAAATTAAGCATACAATTACACAAGTGACTACACACATAACATTTCCACACACCGAAGTAAAGCAATTACATGCATACTAAACTAGGAGAAACGAGGATCTAATCATCTACTTATTGTTGCGACGATGCTTGCCATTGCTCTGCTTCCGGCTGGATCCCTGGCCGTTTTGGGGAAGGAGGCACTTCCTCATGTCAACAATCCGCCTGTTCATGCCGTAGCTCGTGTACGCATCCTTGGCCACGCACACGATGTGAGCTTTGTCGAGTTTCTCCATCCAGGCCAAGTGCCAGGCACGCTTGTTCTTGTTGCAGGAATCCTTCATGTCTTTGTTGTAGGGGTAGATGATGGCCTCTGCAAGGTGAACCAGTGAGTCCTTCTCATGCTCCTTACTGCCCTAGATCTTGTATTGGCCCTGGATGTCGACAAGATTCTGGCAGGCGATGCCCGAAATCTTGAGCACCTTTACATCATTAGTGATGTCCACCGTAGCCAACATGTAGTGGGGGATGTTGACAAACCTGGTGAAACGCTCGAAAGGCCTTGTGGCCAGGCAATAGTGGTAGAAGAGGGCGTGGTTGCGCATGCACATCTGGGTGACGACGACCTTGGGACGAGACCCGGCACAAGCGCGGGTGTACTCGAGGTCGAACCCGACCACCTTGTACTTCTCCTCGGCAAGCAACAGCTCCATGATGTGGATGGAGTGCTCCACCCAGACCGGGTTGTTCGTGTACACCACCGAGAGCTTTGTGAACCTTTTGTGGGTGTCCACCACGGCATGCATGGTGAACTGCTGCTCGTCGTTGGCAGCCGCTCGGAGCGCCATTGGAGCCGCGCATGATACCCTCTAAGAATTTGTCGTGGTGGGTGTGCTTCTTGCAACGGTGGGGCGCGATCGAAAGGTTGAAGAGACACAAGGGTTAAATGGCTGCTGTAATAATTGGGGGCCGGCCGGCCTGTAATCGTCACCTCTTGTCACGACGTTCATAGTGGAGGATTCCAGTGCACGATTGACAACATCGCACCGCATGCGTTTCGTTTGACCACGCGTGGGCTCGAAGAGGCGCCAAATGTATCGTCGGTGAGCCTGTTCCCACACTACCGCGTAGTTTACCGCGCAAGCTTCCCGCCCGGCTAGTTTGGCCATGTGTCGGCTAGAAGAGGGACAAATCGTGGGTGTTTATTGGCAAACAGCTTTGTAAAAATGAAGTGCTTGGAATGACTTCGGTCATAAGTTTACCCGTGGGTGATGATGTCAAAGTTACACGGAAGGGTGATGATGGACACTCGAGTGCAATAATTAATTCTGCGCTCTACAGGGCACACAGTTGAAGAAACCAACTGTGTGCAATTGTAACACCCACATTTTCAATTTGGAATGTTATACATAGATCATCATTGCATACCATATTTTTTATTGCATTTTGACAAATCCTCGATAAATCCTAAGCAACTCAAGGACACTTGGAGAGAGTTGGGGATTTTCTCGATTTTTCATATTTGATTTTATCAAATAATAAAACGAGGATTTTGGTTTTAATTATTTTCTCTCCGGAAAAATATTTCATTTAAAAATAAATGAGAGGAGAAAATATGGCTTCTCCAAAACAATGGAAATATTGGAGGAAAAATATTAAAATCATATATTGGATTTTATCCGGATTTTATTTGCAATTTTAATTGCATTAAAAAAATATTGCACGTTTTTAAGACTGCATTTTTGTATCAAAAAATGTTCACCCTGTTCTAATTATTTTAACGAGATGGGGAAAATTTGTTTTATCTTTTTTGGATTTTTATTTATTTTTCTATGAATTTTTCGGCGGAACGTTTAAAAAAAAACGCGCCGCGGCCGACCGGGCCGAGGCCCAGTCGAGCAGCCGGCTCAGCCGCGCGTCTCCTCCGCGAGCACGCCAGCGCCGCCGCGCCCGTGTCCGGATCGGACACCGCCGGAGCCCCGCCGCCTTGCCCCCTCCTCCAAGCAGGCCCCCCTCCTTATATACGCCGCCGCCGCC
>NC_057805.1:127672327-127680353 GCF_018294505.1 Triticum aestivum | reverse complement strand
ATCCGCCGCCGCTGCCGGAGCTCGAGGAGCCGCCGCCCCGCTCGCCGAACCCCGCCGCCGGAGCCGCCCCTCGCCACCCCAAGCCCCGCCCGAGCCCCGCCGCACCCCGCCACCCTCGCCGAGCCCCGCCGGAGCCCCGTTCCGACAAGGTACCGACTCGCCGCCGTTGCCGGTTTTCTAAAAAAAAACCATTCGTTAAAAAAAACCTAGATCGGTTTATTTCTTCTGTTTTATTATTTAGTGAACGTTCACCGACCCGTTCGTTTTAACGAACGCGTTCGTCGGATTTTCTCTGTTAACGAACGTCCGTTCTTTAACCGTTCGTCAGTTTTTCTTTTTCGTCAGATTTTTCCGCGATTATCTCAGATCTCGATTTCTGATCGGATCTTCGTTTCTGTTTAACTTTTCGCTCGTTTATCGGAATCATGCGATTCAAGCGCCTAGAGTTTCGTCTCGAAATTATTTTTCCGTTTAACCTACTCAAACAAGTTTTTGCTACAGTAAAATTTGACCTAGATCCAGATTAGTAAACGAAGCTTGTTCCTTTCGCCGTTTGACTTTCGTTGCTTCGTTCGAGTTGATTCTTTTTGCAAACCGGAGTTCTTAAGTTGAACTTTCTGGTTGGATGTTTCATTCGAGTTTTACCTGTGCATTAGATGAGTACTTATTGTTTGCTTGTTTGTTTGCGATAGAGTACCCGGAGTGTGCCGCTTGTTACTTCGAATCGCTAGGTTTCGCGGATCCTCAGCAAGGCAAGTAACACTTTGATCATACCTTTCCATACCCAATTTTTATTGCATTAGATCAATCCTCAAACATTGCATGGTTAGGATCTAATTAAATTGTGGGTGTTGGGAAGTAGTTGAGGTAGTACCTATTACCTTATTACTTATCAATCCCTTGGGAGTTACTTCTACATTGCTATTATATTGCCATGCTATGCTCGTAGACGTGGGTTGGGTTTGAGTGAAATTCATGACAGATGTGAGATTGTTAATAATGGTTTACTTAAGGTGGCAACTAAAACTCACATCTGGGTGGAGTGAGGCACCTGGAGAACCCAGTGTTGTCTGTTTGTATAAGGACCGCCACCCAGGCTCAAAGAGATCATAAGATTATTCATGCTAGAAACTTCCGTGTGCAGCCACAAGCTATTATGGGCTCTAGCATAGTTGAGTAGGTTACATGATCTCTTGAAGAGGTGGGCTAGCAGATGTAGGGGAAAGTAGGTGTAACTGTCCATCCGGAGTAAAGAGTGATTGTTTCTAAAAGACTGTGTCTCGGTCATCCATTTCTCAAACATCATGTAGTGCGAGAATCAAGTGGAGGCGATCGAGTCTTGTGGGGAAAAGTGCGCAAACCTCTGCAGAGTGTACAAACTAATCATGGTTAGCCGTGTCCCCGGTTATGGACAACTTGAGTATCTAGTACCTGGATTATCATGTGAATCTCAACACTATGTTACTTTTAATTAATCTTGTTGGGTTAATGATGACATTTAATTGGGATTGAGATGCTGTCAACCATCTCAATGTTCAACAACCACCATGATAGTTAAATAAAATTTATTCCTTTGCAGTAGGGAAAAATTGGCTTTTCGCAGAACAGTAACCATAGAGCTTTCCACCAGCCATATATGCATGTAGTATAGCATTATTATGTTCATTTTCTCTATGTGTTATTTTGCCAGCATATTCCATGTGCTGACCCGTTTTCGGGCTGCAACGTTTCATGTTGCAGACTTTTCAGACGACGAGTAAGGTGCTTAGGTCGTGGTCTTATACTCAGTGATGCCGTTGGAGTTGATGGACTCACTTATCTTCCAAGTCTTCCGCTGTTATCGTTTTTAGATGGCCTTAAGCCATATTTATCATACTTATTCTCTTTGGAGATATTCGATGTAATAAGTGTGTGATTGCTACTCTGTTATAAATCCTCCATTTGTACTGTGCGTGTCAGCATTACTGATCCAGGGATGACACTGGTGCACAGCAGCACAGACCATTTGAGGTCTGGTCGCTACAAAGGTGGTATCAGAGCACACGCTGACTGTAGGATACGACCACTAAGCTTAAGCCCTAGAAAGCTTCTCTCTTCTCATTTCTGACCCCTCTCCACTTTCTACTCTTTTAGGAATGGCGGATGCAAGGAGCAAGTTCATGCAACCAGATGAAGACACGCCTTTTGGACGACACTTGAAGGAAGTCACTTAGTACTTGAACATAGGAATACCAAGCATCACCGGAACCTACAACGCCACATTACCCGAAGAGGAGAGCTGGAAGATTCAAGTTCACATTCTAGGAAGGACGTTTGTGCCAGTTACTGAACACATAAGATTGGTCTTCGAAGCACCAACCTGGAGTTTAGGGAAGAGCATGGCCGCCCACATCGCTATGGGACACATTGGAGAAGTCTACCACAGGGAGCTTAAGGATACCATTTATCAGATTTGTGGACGCCGAGACGAGCAATGGGAGATGATCAGAACCAAGAAGGATGGATCAATTGCAGCTTTCATCCAGGAGCAAAACCAACATATTCGTCGCCAGGAGAACCAGATGTGCTCAGACAAGGAAGAACTGAAGAAGGCATTGACGAAGATCAAGGAGCTGGAGGAAGAACTCAAGGCTATACGCGAGGATTATATGGAGGAAATCTTCGCATTAGTAGGGAAGAATGACGACCTGGAGAAGAAGATTGGAGTATTCATGGGAAAGCCAGTGCCAAAAGCAAAAGATGACGAATGCACTTGTCCGGATAACTACATCATCATCAATGACACCGATTCGGAACCAAGTGAAGATGACTTTGTTGATGAAGCAGGAGCAGATATCATGGAGTCTTCAACTGATTAGAATTTCTAGTAGACCACCATATCAGTAGTAGTTTTCCCCCATTTAATAGTATAGTTCAAGCACTTTGTAACGCTAGTTAGATCGATTGTATGCCTTGTTTGAATTGATTGAGTGATATTGATTGTATTTGTCTCATGAGCATATGGGTAGTGTTTTCCCTCTAGACCTCATTCTATTCTTAATTCTCATCTTTTCTAACCCATCAGATGCCTCCGAGACGCGACACCGGATTTGTTTTCCCACCGGAGATCACCCAGTTGATTCAGCAACAGAATGCCCTGATGCAAGTGTTAGTGCAGAACCAAGGCAACAACAACAACAACCCACCACCACCACCTGTTGATCACTTAGCCCGATTCTTGAGGCTAAACCCGCCAGTGTTTTCCAGTAGCACCGAGCCGATTGTTGCAGATGATTGGCTCCGCAAAGTTGGAAGGGAGTTGACCACTGCAGGATGCACAGATGCGGAAAGAGTGCGTTTTGCCGCACATCAGCTTGATGGACCCGCATCATCATGGTGGGAGAATTACACAGCCACGCACCCTATTGACACTGTCACATGGGACCAGTTTCAGCAAGCTTTCCGTACAGTTCATGTTTCAGCAGGAGCTATGGCTATGAAGAAGCGTGAGTTTCGCAACCTACGCCAAGGAGGACGCACCGTAGGCCAGTATGTGGAGGATTTCAGTAAGTTAGCACGTTATGCACCAGATGACGTTGCTACAGATGCGGCCAAGCAGGAGAAATTTTTGGAAGGACTAAATGATGAACTAAGTATGCAGTTGATGGTAGCACCCTTCAACAACTACCAGGAGTTGGTAGATAGAGCTCTCATGATTGAAGGGAAGCAACAGCAGATTGAAAACCGTAAGAGGAAGTATGGACAAGGGAAGTATAACTCTGGAGCTCAGCAGAAGCCATGATTTGCCCCGAAACCAGGAGGACAGTTTCAGCATACCCATGGAGGAGGTAGTTCGCACAACCATAATGGCTCCAAGAATGGTAATGGGAATGGAGGAACCAACGGACAGAACCGCACCAACCCATCTACCCCAGCCAAGAGGGATCTAAGTCACGTTACCTGTTTCAAGTGCGAGAAGACTGGACATTATGCAACTGATTGTCCTGAAGCCCAAAATGGAAATGGTAATGGAAGCTCTGGGAAGAAGCCGAACCCGTTCAACAAAGGACATGTGAACCACGTGAGCGTGGAGGAGGTTGAAGCACAGCCTGATGCAGTAATAGGTAAGTTCTTGGTTAAGTCAATTACTGCAATCGTTCTTTTCGATACTGGTGCATCGCATTCATACATATCAAGGGGATTTGTGGATAAGTTTAAGTTTCCCACCAAAGTTCTCAGAACACCTATGTTAGTAACCTCGCCAGGAGCAGAGTATATGGCAAGCCAAGGATGTTTTCAGATGCCATTGGCCATTGGTAGGCATGTTTTCCCCTCAGATCTAATAATTTTGGAGTCGCAAGGTTTGGATGTGATTTTGGGAATGGATTGGCTATCGATGTATGGAGGAAACATCGATTGTGCCAGTAAGTCGATTTTGCTTACCACCCCAGAAGGAAAAAGGATCAAGTATGTATCCCGGCATATGCCGAAGAGGACTCAAGTGAATTCCTTATCAGGAGTTGTACAGGAGGAAGTACCAGTGGTGAAGGATTACCCGGATGTATTTCCAGAAGAATTGCCAGGCATGCCACCAGATAGAGACATTGAGTTTTTGATTGAACTTTTGCCAGGCACAGGGCCAATATCTAAGAGACCGTACAGGATGCCCGCAAAGGATTTGGAGGAGATTAAGAAGCAGATTAAGGAGTTACTGGATAAAGGCTATATTCGCCCAAGTTCGTCACCTTGGGGATCACCAGTACTTCTAGTGGAGAAGAAAATGGATCGTTGAGGATGGTTGTTGATTACCGTGGATTGAATGAAGTGACCATCAAGAACAAGTACCCACTGCCAATGATCAATGATCTGTTTGACCGATTACAAGGAGCTAAAGTATTTTCCAAGATCAATCTACGATCAGGATACCATCAGTTAAAGATTCGAGAGCAGGATATACCTAAGACGGCTTTTGCCACCAGATATGGGCTGTATGAGTATACTGTTATGTCATTTGGTCTGACTAACGCACCTGCCTATTTCATGAACCTGATGAACAAAGTGTTTATGGAGTTTTTGGATATGTTCGTCGTGGTGTTCATTGACGATATTTTAGTCTTTTCCAAGAATGAGGAAGAGCATGAGGAGCATTTGCGATTGGTACTTGAGAAGCTCAGAGAACATCAGTTATATGCCAAGTTCAGCAAATGTGAATTTTGGCTGAAGGAAGTTGGATTCCTCGGACAGGTTATTTCTGGAGAAGGAATAGCAGTAGACCCTGCCAAAGTTGACACAGTGATAAGTTGGGAATCACCCACGTCAGTTGGAGAGATCCGGAGTTTTCTTGGACTTGCAGGATACTACCAGAGGTTCATTGAGAATTTCTCGAAGATTGCTAAACCCATGACTGAGCTATTGAAGAAGGACACCAAGTTCAATTGGACTGAGGATTGTGAAGCTAGTTTCCAAGAGTTGAAGAAACGATTGGTTACATCACCAGTGTTGATTCTACCAGATCAACGCAAGGATTATGAAGTTTATTGCGACGCTTCTCGTCGAGGACTTGGAGCCGTGCTTATGCAGGAAGGAAGAGTTGTGTCATATGCTTCACGACAACTTAAACCCCATGAGAAGAATTATGCTACGCATGATTTGGAGTTAGCAGCCGTGGTGCATGCGTTGAAGACATGGAGACATTTTCTCATCGGAAACCATTGTGAGGTGTACAAGGATCACAAGAGTTTGAAGTATATTTTCACGCAGAAGGAGTTAAATGTCAGACAGAGGAGATGGTTGGAGCTTATTAAGGACTATGATATGAGATTGCATTATCACCCAGGGAAGGCTAACGTAGTAGCAGACGCGTTGAGCCGCAAGAGTCATGTCAACACCCTCATGACAGGAGAGTTACCTCAGGAGTTAGCCGAGGACCTTCGCGAGCTATGTTTGGAGATAGTCCCAAGAGGCTATTTAGCGACACTGGAGATTCAGTCTACCTTGATGGAAAGAATCAGAGAAGCTCAGAAGATAGACAAGGAGATTGACGAGATAAAGGAGAAGATGAGCAAAGGAAAAGCCAAGGGATTTCGTGAGGATGAGCACGATACCTTATGGTTTGAGGACCGCGTTTATGTGCCAAATGATCCGGAGATCAGGAAGTTGATTTTGCAAGAGGCCCATGATTCACCGTATTCGATTCACCCAGGGAATACCAAGATGTATTTGCATTTGAAGAACACTTTCTGGTGGACCGGAATGAAGAAGGATATTGCGGAGTATGTAGCAGTTTGTGATGTGTGTTAGAGAGTGAAGGCAGAGCATCAGAAGCCAGCAGGATTGCTACAACCATTGCCGATACCCGAATGGAAGTGGGATAAAATAGGCATGGATTTTATCACAGGATTGCCCAGGACTCGTTCAGGCTATGACTTAATATGGGTTGTAGTCGACCGTTTGACGAAAGTGGCTCATTTCATTCCAGTGAAGACCACTTACACCAGTGCTAAGTTGGCAAAGATATACATGACCAGGATCGTATGTTTGCATGGAGTTCCGAGGACCATTGTATCAGACAGAGGAACCCAGTTTACCTCGAAGTTTTGGAAGCAGTTACATGAAACATTGGGAACCAGGCTAGAATTTAGTACAGCCTTTCACCCACAGACCGATGGACAGACCGAGAGAGTCAATCAGATTTTGGAGGATATGTTGAGAGCTTGTGCACTAGATTATGGATCTAGTTGGGACGACAATTTGCCATATGCAGAGTTTTCTTACAACAACAGTTATCAAACCAGTTTGAAGATGGCCCCTTTCGAAGCTTTGTACGGAAGAAGGTGTAGAACACCGTTGTTATGGGACGAAGTTGGAGACCGTCAGTTGTTTGGACCAGATTTGATTAAGGAGTCTGAACAGAAAGTGAGGTTGATTCGCGATAGGCTCAAGGTAGCCCAATCTAGACAGAAGAGTTATGCTGATTCTAAACGAAAGGAGATAGTCCACGAAGTCGGAGACAGAGTGTATCTTCGAGTATCACCACTTCGAGGAGTGAAGCGCTTTGGAGTTAAGGGAAAGCTAGCGCCCCGTTTTATCGGACCATACAGAGTTTTGGAACGTATGGGAGAAGTTGCCTACAAGCTAGAATTGCCCGAAGGATTGTCTGGAGTTCATGATGTATTTCATGTTTCCCAATTGAAGAAGTGCCACGCAGAGATGGCTGAGATACCACTGAGAGATACAGTGCCATTGGAAGCGATTCAGCTGGAAAGTGATTTGACCTATGAGGAGAAACCAGTTAAGATTCTTGAGTATGCCAGCCGAGTTACCCGCAGTAAGGTTATCAAGTTTTGCAAAGTCCAGTGGAGTCACCACACGGAAGATGAAGCCACCTGGGAGCGAGAGGAAGATCTACGGAAGGACCACTCCCACCTGTTTTCCAGCCAACCCGAATCTCGAGGGCGAGATTCATCTTAAGGGGGGTAGGTTTGTAACATCCCAAATTTTCAATTTGGAATGTTATACATAGATCATCATTGCATACCATATTTTTTATTGCATTTTGACAAATCCTCGATAAATCCTAAGCAACTCAAGGACCCTTGGAGAGAGTTGGGGATTTTCTCGATTTTTCATATTTGATTTTATCAAATAATAAAACGAGGATTTTGGTTTTAATTATTTTCTCTCCGGAAAAAATATTTCATTTAAAAATAAATGAGAGGAGAAAATATGACTCCTCCAAAACAATGGAAATATTGGAGGAAAAATATTAAAATCATATATTGGATTTTATCCGGATTTTATTTGCAATTTTAATTGCATTAAAAAAATATTGCACGTTTTTAAAACTGCATTTTTGTATCAAAAAAAGTTCACCCTGTTCTAATTATTTTAACGAGACGGGGAAAATTTGTTTTATCTTTTTCGGATTTTTATTTATTTTTCTATGAATTTTTCGGCGGAATGTTTAAAAAAAAAACGCGCCGCGCCCGACCGGGCCGAGGCCCAGCCGAGCAGCCGGCCCAGCCGCGCGTCTCCTCCGCGAGCACGC